>NW_027331977.1:1909710-2079710 GCF_048418815.1 Hemitrygon akajei | reverse complement strand
CGTGGTACGGCCAAGGTAATTTGATGTGAACAGTTTAGTTTATTGCAGTTTGAGGATAATGCCACGTGGTTCGGCCACGTTCGAGCTGGAAACAATATTTATAAATTCATCAGCATTAAACATAATTGGGAAAGAAAATTAAATAAAACAGTACATTCATTTTATTTCAAATAAGACGATATTCATCTTAAAACATGGCATGAATAAAAATATTCCTGGGACTTGATATAACAATATAATTGTGGTGGAACGATATTTATACTGAAAATACAAATATCAAAAATATTTGATTGAACTCGTTTATATAATCAACTGGTTTTCAACTTCGCTTTATTAGTGGAATCATACTGCACGGCATATCATTCTAGTAACTAGTAATTACTCAAGCGTTCATAAACGGTGAAACGATGCTGGAGTTCTGCAATGTATTTAACATTACCATTTCGCGTCTCGCCTTGCTTTACACAATCGTATATGAAATCACATTGTTCAGATCCGAGATATGTATATGAACTAATTGATATATTTTTCCGATTAAATATATCAGGGCCTTATTTGCACCGGGCAATTATTGTTCAGTTTCCAGTTTCAGTCCCATACCGTTGTACATACTCGAGATAATCAGCGATAAGTTGTGTTTTCATTTCTAATATACCAACTGATGCAATCTTCTTTGCAAATAGGCGTTCCGATTAATTGGTGGATGTGCAGTCACAACTCAACCCCCAAAGGCACCATTGCTCAATTTACTCTAAGTTAAAATGAGTGTAAACCAGTTCAGCCTTCAGTGACGGGCGACTTAGCCTTGCAGAGCAGCAAGCAAAATTCAGAAAAAGTCTCTGATCCGATAATGCTTAGCAATAGGTAAATTGAACGTGCATATTTGTCACATTCACACGATTTAAAATCTCTGTGGTATTCGATGTATTATAAGAGGACAAAAGGAAGGAGGAACTCCGACAGAACTGTCCATATCCCAATAAATTCCACAGCTTATTAAACACGTAAAATATGCTTATTTACAATTAAAGTAAAAGAAAATCATCTGCGAATCTTCTTTCCTTCTGAGTCTTCCTAAATTATTTCTGAACTTGCCAGATCATGAAAGGAATTATGTTATTCAAATTACTTAATGCCGTATATTTCTGCTAAACAGAACGTCAGTAAAATCTGTCAGAGGTTTACAGCGGGCGGACACGACTTGACCAAAGGTAAATCATGCTTGACTAATCTGTTGGAGTTTTTCGAGGATGTAACCAGGAAGTTAGACGGGGGAGATCCAGTGGATGTAGTGTACCTCGATTTTCAGAAGGCATTTGATAAGGTCCCACATAGAAGATTGGTGGTTAAAATCAAAACTCAGGGCATCGGGGGGAAGGCATTGGCATGGATAGAAAACTGGTTGGCAGATAGAAAGCAAAGGGTAGCGGTGAATGGGTGTTTCTCGGAATGGCAGGTGGTGACTAGTGGGGTGCCACAGGGCTCGGTATTGGGACCACAGCTGTTTACCATTTACTTAACGATTTGGATGAATGCATAGAAAATAACATCAGCAAATTTGCTGATGATACTAAGCTGGGTGGCAGTGTGACAAGTGATGAGGATGTTAGAATTCAGGGTGACTTGGATAGGCTGGGTGAGTGGGCAGATACTTGGCAGATGGCGTTTAATGTGAATAGGTGTGAGGTTATCCACTTTGGGAGTAAGAACAGGATGGCAGATTATTATCTGAACGGTGTAGAATTGGGTAAGGGAGTAATACAAAGAGATGTCGGGGTCCTTGTTCATCAGTCACTGAAAGTGAATGAGCATGTGCAGCAGGCAGTGAAGAAGGCTAATGGAATGTTGACCTTTATTACAAAGGGAATTGAGTACAAGAGCAAGGAAATCCTCTTGCATTTGTACAGAGCCCTGGTGACACCACACCTGGAGTATTGTGTACAGTTTTGGTCTCCAGGGTTAAGGAAGGACATCCTGTCTGTAGAGGAAGTGCAGCGTAGATCCACGCGGTTAATTCCTGGGATGTCTGGACTGTCTTACCCAGAGAGGTTAGAGAGACTGGGCTTGTAAACGCTGGAATTAAGGAGATTGAGAGGGGTTCTGACTGAAACATATAAGATTATTAAGGGATTGGACAAGATAGAGGCAGGAAATATGTTTCAGATGCTGGGAGAGTCCAGTACCAGAGGGCATGTTTCGGGAATAAGAGGTAGGTCATTTAGGACAGACTTAAGGAAAATATTCTTCTCCCAGAGAGTTGTGGGGGTCTGGAATGCACTGCCTCGGAAGGTAGTGGAGGCCAATTCTCTGGATGCTTTCAAGAAGGAGCTAGATAGGTATCTTATGGATAGGGGAATCAATGGATATGGGGACAAGGCAGGAACCGGGTATTGATAGGAATTGATCAGCCATGATCACAAAATGGCGGTGCAGCCTCGAAGGGCCGAATGGTCTACTTCTGCACCTATTGTCTATTGTCTATTGAAACTTCTCCCTCTCCCTCTCCTTCTCTCTGGTCTTTATGTCTGTCTCTCTACATCCATTACTGGAGACACAAAATATACTGACGTGTTTTACAAATCCACTGATTTCTCCAGAACTATCTGGATAGTTTTACTTCCTCCTTGTCATTTTTAAAAATGTCTTCCCTTCTTTCTGCTCCCGCATATCGACAAAATCAGTTCTCAACCTGAGGCATTCCATTCTGCATCATCATCAAAAATTTAATGTCCCCCAGCTCTTCATCAGAGCATTTAAATACACGCACCCAACCTGCTTCAAGAAGGGTCGCTCTCTAGGTATTTCTCTTGACTACGCGTCCATACCTTCTGTGATTGGAAACAACATTAATTTCTTTGCAGAACTCCAGGGGAATTCTCCAGTCGAGAATATTGCTGGTCATTCTTAACTGAGTCTGTACGTAAATAGCCACAGCACGTAATTAGCAAAGGACGATTAAAAAGTTAATTAACTACAACGAAACTTAAATGTGAAAGATAGTGTTCTCTGTACTGCTTCGGTGCTCTATGCCTCTAATAATAAATAGAAAATAAAGATCAATTTAGAGAGCACCGACAAGCATTGAACAGTGTTCACTAGCGTCGTAAATCGCTACGCCAAAATGTCACTCTTACTATCATGGATCTGTTGGCTCTGCATGCACGCGGTCTATCAATTTGCTGATGCAAGATTGTTTTCTGCTATCGTTACTTATCTTACCGGAGTACATCGCCCATAACTTTTGGAAGTACGTACGCAGGAACTGATCTACTTGGTACATCAAAGGCTTCTTCTTCCGGGAGTTTGCAATAACATACCTTTGTAGTTCAACTGAAACTACTTCACTTCTACAGCGCACTGACTTGATTTGAATTCACTAGTGCAGCATAACATTCTCATGCTGCAATTGGTCTAACAACATTTTTCTTACCACAATCCTGGAATCTAACACATAATGCAATAGCAGCATTCCCTTGTTTTTCTTTGTGGTACTTGAAGAGGATAAGATAGTATTGCATTATTCTTTGAAGGAATATATTTCTACCTTCCCTACAGTCGATGTTCCATAAGGCCATAACATACAGAAACGGAATTCTACCATTCGGCCCATCAGGTTTTATCAATAATATCTTCATAGAAACATTTTTAAAAACTACAGCACACTACAGCAGCCACGGGGAAATCTGCAGATGCTGGAAATTCAAACAATGCTGGTGGAACACAGCAGACCAGGCAGCATCTATAGGAGTAGCACTGTCAAGGTGTCGGGCCGAGACCCTTCGTTAGGACTAACTGAAAGTCAGAATACAGGCCCTTCGCGCCACGAAGTTGTGCCAAACATTTCACTACCTAAGAAATTACTCGGCTGTCACATAGCCCTGTAGTTTTCTAAACTCCATGTGCCTATCCAAAAATCTCTTAAAAGGCCCATTTCACATTCTGCGTGAAAAAACTTACCCCTGATATCTCCTCTGTACCTACTGCCCAGCATCTTAAACCTGTGCCCTTTTGTGGCAGCTATATAGGCACTGAGAAAAAGCCTCTGATTATCTCCACTATCAATGCTTCTCATCATCTGATACACCTCTATCAGGTCGCCTGTCATCCTCCGTCGTTCCAAGCAACAAAGGCCGAGTCAACTCAACCGATTCTTATAAGGCATTCTCTCCAATCCTTGTAAATCTCCTCTGCAAACTTTCTGTGGCTTCCACGTCCATCCTGCAGTGAGGCGCCCAGAACTGAGCACATTACTCCAAGTGGGCCTGACCAGGTCCTGTATAGATGCAACATTACCTCTCGGCTACTAAATTCAATTCCATGATTGATGAAGGCCAATGCACCGTACGCCTTCTTAACCACAGAGTCGACCTGCGCAGCTGCTTTGAGCGTCCTATGGACTCGGACCCCAAGAACCCTCTGATCCTCCGCACTGACAACAGTCTTACCATTAATACTATATTTTGCCATCATATTTGACGTAGCAAAATAAATCACTTCACCCTTATCTGGGATGAACTCCATCTGTCACTTCTTAGCCCAGTTTTTGCATCCAATCAATTTACGGTGTTAACTCTGACAGTCCTCCAAACTATCCAAAAGACTTCCAAACTTTGTGTCATCAGCAAACTTACTAAACCATCCGTCCACTTCCTCATCCAGGTCATTTATAAAAATCATGAAGAGTAAGGGTCCCAGAATAGACCCCTGAGGCACGCCACTGGTCACCGGCCTCCATGCAGAATATGACCCGGGTCATCGCCAGTCTAATAACTCACATATACACATACTCTGACTTACATATACACCATGACAACGGTTACACAGCTGCCTGCGGCAAGAATTTCCACAAATGCATCATTGTTCATAAATAATTCCTCGTCATCTCAGTTTAAAAAGGATGTCCCTTTTTTGAATATTGTGTCCTCTCGTCATAGATGCCCAACCCACACCGCAATCTCATTCAGCCTTTACAAATCCACTTTATCGAATTACTTCCAGCGTTCAATGTTTCAACGAGATTCCCCGTTCATTTTTCTAAATTCCAGGGAATAGAGACCCACAGCCGTCAAACGCTCTTCTTTGGGTAAGCCTTTCAACCCTGGAATCATTTTAGTGATCCGCCTTTGATCGCTTTCCAATGGCTGTAGAAAAGAGGCCCTCACTTTTCTCAATATTTCAAGTGCATTCTCACCAGTCAAATCAGCCTCCGATTTTTTTGTTTTTTTCTGTTTAGAAAGTAGTAATTGTTTTTATTTCTTCTGTCAATGCGCATGATCAAACTCTTCTCGGCACTCTATTCAATCTGCAAGTTCTTTATACATTCTCAGTCCCAGACCATCTGCAGCCTCTCTCCTTCCTCAAATCTAAATGCTATTTATTAGACTTCGTATTCTGCACAGGTGACAAAAAAAACATCGATTCCGTCATCCAGATCATTGATATCTAACGCCAAAAGTAGGTGTCTCAACGAAGATCACAGTGGAATAGCAACAGTCACGGGCAACCAGCTCACTTTATCCCCACACGTTGTCTCTTGCAAACTTTTTAAGCACCCTCATGCGTGGCACCTTGTAAAAGGCTTCTGAAGTCCACCCAACCATCGATTGTCTATCCTGTCTGTTATTTGTTCAAAGAAGTCGAACAGGTATTTCAGTCAAGATTTTCGTTTAATGAAGCCGTGACGATTTCTGCCTATTTTACCATGTACCCCAAGCAGCACAAACACCTGTCGTTAACTATCGAGTCGAATATCCATCCAAACAATATTACGATGAGTACAGGCAGTAAAACATCTATTTACATGCAGTCATCCGTTGTGTCCTTAATTTAACTTCTATATCGAAGCTCACACTTGATAGATAGAAGAAAATTTATTATCAAGGTACCGTATAGTCCCTCTAAACAGAATACACCTCGTTGGTAGTTTCCGTGTTTACATGTTTCACAACACTGATGAACAGTGATTTAATATGGCTCTATTGACTCTGATCAACAGAAAAGGACTCTTTTGTATCAGAGTGAAAACATGCCAAATTAAATCCACAGTGATTCCATGTGGCAAAAAAAAGTTTTAAAACTTCCGGCGAGGGAATTATTACTTTTTAGAGGCTCTGTATGTTCCCAATATAGTGTCTCCCTTAGATTCATTTCCTCGCGGGCATGCACGATTAATCTACAATAGAATAATAACCATAGTTGAATCAATGAAAGACCACGCCATCTTGGGTATTAACAGTGTGCAAAAGACACAAAATGCTCAAATACAAACATAACGTAATAACAATGATATCAATAGTATTAATATTTTTTTTATTAATACCAAGAGCATGGAGATAAACAGTAGTTGCAACAGTCGTGGGAAATGTTCAGTTGTAGACCGAGTGAAGTTAAGTGAGGTAATGTTATCCATACTGATTCGAGCGCCTGAGTTTTGAGGGCTAACATTTGTTCCTGAACCTGTTGGTTTGGATTTTGAAATCTTGCACTCTTTCCCAGACAGCTGCACCGACAAGAAAGCATGGCCTGCAGATGGATAATGGACCAAGAAGTAGTCAGAGTACTGGACAGCCTGGGTAATTTTGCTTATCCTATAATTCAGTGATCCCAGTTGTAACCATTTACCATTGAATTGACGTCAGACAATTTAACAATATAGCGTGACGCCTCATATAACCCGAACTCTGTCGATATGTATGTTGGGCAGGCTTCCAGACTCTAATAATTGTTTGATGATTAGAGGGGGTTCGGTTTCCAAAGGACCTACTTCGTTGCTGCATCTCTCCATGATTTTACAACTCAATTATCCCTTGTGTCGATCTGATAACGCATTATTGGCGTCATGAATATTTGCATAAACTTCTTCTGCTCCAGTCTTTTAAGAATCACATTTTCACTGCAGTTGAACTACTGCCTGGGTTTAAACATGACATTGATCACGAAGTAGGGGGTAGCTAGTGTAATCTCGCGATTTACTATATTAAGGTCTCATTTAGTTCATTCACGAGCCCACTCCCTCCAATCCTCATCAAAGGAATACCTTCAGAGCAGCAAAGCTTGAACCAAGTTAAGACACTTGTGATGCTGCTCTGCATCATGTCCAACGCTATAAAGTATATTGATTATAATCAGTGGCCGACAGTTTACAACATTTTTGGGCGAATTGCTGAAAGATTCATTCCCCAATGAATGAAATATTTCATCCCGCTCACTCCTGAATGAGCAACACCTTAATTTTATTTTACAATAAAACCTGGTTCTGGTCAGGTCTGCCAAACGGACTGCAATCCCTGCAACTTCCATGTCAGACTATCGGGTGATTTCGATGAGATTCGATATCATACCTCAAAATGCAATCTGCTTAAACGTCAATCATTGTCCAGCGATGTCGATCCCAGAAGCATGCTGCAATCTTTTAGCATTTAAATAACAGTCCGATCTTCCATTTTCGCTTCCAAACTGGATGAAGTCATATATGCCAACATTATTCTCCATCTGCCAGACACTTGCCACTCTCTTAACCCATCTCTGAATCTCTGCAGAATTTGCTTCCCCACTTAATTTAGTGTTATCTTCAAACTTAGGTACAATGCACTCGACCCCGTCTTCCAGAACGTTAATGTACATCCAGAAAAGATGCTCGTCCAGCGGCACGCGGCCCTGCTCACCATTGACTCCCAACCAGAGTAACACCCATGCACCCCAACTCGCTGCTTCCCTTTGGTTAATCAATTGTCTATCCATTCTCAAATACCACCCGCGACTCTATGCAAATTATAGTATGGATAAGTCTTTTCTGTGGCACATTATCGAACACCTTCTGGAAATACGAGTAAATAACGTCCTTCTGTTTCCTCTATCCACTGCGCTTGTTACATCCTCAACGGACTCAATTGGGTTTGTCAAACAGGACCTACCTTTGCTGAATCCATGCTGTGTCTGCAAGATTGAACTGTCAGTTTCCAGATGACTCGCTATTTCTTCTTTAAAGATAGCTTCAAACATTTTCCCAAACACAGATGTTAAACTAATTAACCTGTAGTTACCTGTCGTTTGCCTACATCCTTTCTTGAACAGTGACATGACACTCGCCTTCCTTTAATCCATCGTAAACTGTACATTATCTCCCAAGCATGAACTTTAATCTCTGACATTTCCTTCAGTACCTTGGGATGCATTCCATCAGGAACAAGGGAATTGACTATCCATAAGCCCAGAAGTTTGCTCTGCACTATATCTTCAATAAACTTACAGTAGGATTAGGGTTATAGTTAGGCGAGCTGTGCTTTATAATTTCAACTAATTCTTCGCATTTCACGACATTTTCTTCAATTCCAACAGATGTTCCCACATGTGGAACAGTCCTAGAGGATAATCAAGGACAAGACCCAACTAGCCAACACACTTTTTGTCCCACTTCCCTCCGGGAGAAGGTTCAGGAGCATGAAGATTTGTATGGCCATTTGGGAACAGATTCTTTCCAACTGTGGTAAGACTGCTGAACAGATCCTGACCCGGGTCTGGACCGTACCTTCCTAATGTCTGTACCCCACTTACACAACCTTACTTTCCATTTTCTATTTTCTAATTATGATTTATAATTTAAGTTTTTATTATATTTATTTCGATTTGTACTTCAGGGAGCGCGAAGCGCAGAAACAAATATCACTGTGATGATTCACGCTCTAGTATCAATTGTTTATGGCAATAAAGTAAAGTATATAATCTACATTAAATATATTTATGCACGTGAAAATTAAGTATTGTAGAGTAAGAGACATTGTATTTAATCTATTGATAACCAGGGAATCTAATCACCAAACATGTGATCAACAAATGTCTTAAACAGAAGCAGAGCAACACATACAAAATGCTGGAGGAACACAGCATGCCAGGCAGCATCTGTGGACAATTGTACAGTCGACGTTTCGGGCTGAAATCCTTGAGCTGCACTGGCATTTGCAGATGTTCGCATGCTGGTAAAGAGAAGCAGAGGTGATTTTCTTTGGCTTGCAGCAACTGTCGATGTAATTCTGCGGAAATTCACGATGAATGCGTTTCATCTTGTTTATTGTTACTCAGATCCATCTATGAGTTAGATGTCACTCTTCCCTGAAAGTACACAGAGACTTTAAATGACACATAGTTACACCGCCCCTTGATAGTTAAAATACTGTAACAAGTTGTAAAGTTTCACTGCTAATGTAATGAGCTCTCTGTAATGTTTCACTGCTAATGTAATAGTTTCTGTGTAGCAGCAACTTCTTTTGGGTTATGGCTAGAGGAAACGGGGGATATTGAATGCCTAATTAGTCCACGTCCCGTAGTGAAGAGTAAGACTTCTGTTGGTATTGGCCCTTACCACTCTGACGAATAAGTGGCCCAGTGCACAGGCAAACGGTCCCCACCGGAAGCTAAGAATATTATCAGTAATAACGCCTACACCTAAGGGGGAAGATGAGTACAAGAAGTGGGCGTACCAGACTACTCAGTTGTTAGATCAGAGGGGTTGGTTGAAAGTTTTAGTGGGTTGGCCACTGACGTGGTGACAGCTGTGAAAACACGCCAACCCTCAGCTAACATTACCGATTATCTGGGCGCATTTGGTACGATAGGGAGCTCATGGCACTGTTTCAGAACATGCGTCAGGAGAAGGGGGAGAAGCTTTCTGCTTACAGTTTTCGGCTGGAGACGCATGTTGTTCTTTCTGCTGGGTCTGAGAGCAGAAATTTCGCTTTTTTTTTTGTCGGAGAGAGATGAAGAGAGAAGACGCGAGTGGAGAGAGTTGGGAAACGGCCGGAAGGAGTGATCCGGGAGCAAGCTGCAGGGCACATGAGACTGGATAAGAGCCGGAAAGCAGTAAGTGTTAAATCAGCCAGCGTAACCCTGTGGCGCTCCCCATTCACACTTTAGATGCTGCCGGGACGAATAATCGAGCAGAAGAAAGTCATAGCGGTCAGGCGCCTGGCAATGAGTCTAGCCCTGTCACTCAGAAAAGAAGGTGGAGAACAGGTGAGCTGTGGGGAAAGAGGTTTCATTAGGTAGTGGAACAGTATCCAGGTGCTGTGAAGGAGAACAAAATTCCCGAATGTTATCTTGACTCCAGCTTCCAGGGAGCTGAAAATCTTGGAGAGATTCTTCAATGTTCTTAAGTTTGTTTGCTACCAGCCAGAGGTCGTGACCTATGTAGGTACAACTGACATTGGGAAGAAGCGCGACGAGATTGTGCAAAGTTATTTCAATGGCTTAAGAGCCTAGTTAAAGGCCGTAATATCTAGAGTTGTGACATTAAGATTGTTATCCGTACCACGTGATAGGGATGCCAGAGATAGGAATACTAAATGTGTAAAACACATGGATTATGATTTGGTGCATTGGGCAGGCCGTGAGATTTTTGGATCTTCTTTTTTCTCCACGAAGCTTGGATTTCTGCAGAAGACACGGCTTGCAGCTGAACTGGTACTAATATCCTGTCAGAAAGATTTGATGGATGGGGGTGGAAGTGGGGTTCTGGGATTTGTAAACCAAGTGCCAGATGAGATGTCGTGTAGAGATGCTGTTAAAAAATCAGATAATGTCAGGAATCTAAAGGTTGTGCATGGCGCGACTAATGACCAGAGAGACGTGCATTTCAGTACGTGAGATTCGTATAAAAGGCAGATGTGCTCAGGGCGTGAAACAATATATCGAATTATGGTACTATACACATTGGTGAGAATTGGTGGCAGGATGGTGCAGGATTGGTAGCTCAGTGTTACGGGGATCCGTTGATTTAAACACGGAGAGCTCAAGGATTAATCGAGAAGAGGTGCCTTTAGAAGTGAAAGCAAATATCAGGGCACCGCTCACTCAGAACAGACTGGTAAACTCGTTCAGTGAGGCGTTATGAATGGAACTGAGGAATAAGAAAGGAATAAGGCTGACTAGTAGCGGGATTTAACGTAGAAAATATGTCGAGAAATCATAGCATGTTGCTGGAAACTTAAGCTTAATATAGAACGTGACTTTAAATTTCCACAGTTTCATTAGCAAAAGTCAATCAGCAAAAGGAAGAGATCGGGTAGAGTTTGTCAGATATGTTCAGGACCGTTTTCTTAATTGGGATGTAGAAGTCCCAAGGCGAGAGCGTGTGGTCAGTCATCTGCTATTGGGGAGAGCGAAGATTGTACAAGGGAACGCTTTGCATGTAGTGATCAGAATGTGAGTGGTTTCCAAGTAAATATCGAAAAGATAGGTCTGATCCGCAAATTGAGGCGGCAATTGGAGAATAGCCAATTTTAATGGCACTAGAAAGCATCTGAAACTGTGGATCGGGACGGGTTATTTTCCTGCAAATATGGACTTAGTAGATGGGAGGTTTTCATTGGTGATACTTTAATCATGTATAGCTTATATGTGCCTTCCAGGATAAAGGTAAACGCAAGAGTTTTAGGGAACCACCATTTTGAAAAGATATTGGCTAAGCAATAAAAGGGGGACATAGCAGAAATAGTAGGTTGAGAGAGAGGAAGTACTTATTGCAATCAAGAAGTGCAAGAGAACACTTAAGAAAGGAAGCGGAATTGTTAAAGGAATGCATGAACTTACCCTACTCGGCAAAATAAATTGGAAACCTCATGGATTATTCAGAGAACCAAAGAGTGCAAGGATTGCAAGAGACAAAATTGCTTACTTGGGTGATCAGGCAGGTAATCTATGTATTGAGCTAGCAGGTGAACTTATTGGACGTGTTGAATATGTATTTACTCAAACGAAGGGAACTAAGTCTATAAAGTGAGGCAGAGTTTTCGAGGTACTGGGCCCTATACAAGTTACAAAGGCAGTGTGTGCTTTCCTGTCGCAAATTCCAACCTCAGTGCGCAACAAGTTGTTCTATCGGCCAATGCAAATAACGGTGAGCCGTATCAGAGATATTTAAATCATTCTTAACGACGGGTGAGGTTGGAGGTTTGGAGGATACCGGGTGTCATTGGCTGTTTAGTAAGGACTCTAAAATTAATAGATATGGCAGGCTTATAAGCAAACATCAGTAGTTGCATGATTATTTAAATACAGTATACATGAGCTAAGAAAATATAGTCAGCATGGCTGTCTGCGTGGTAAGTTGTGGCTAACTGATCTTATAGAATTTTTAAAGAAGTTACCAGGAACGTTGATGGAGGCAAGACAGTGTATTTTGTCGGCAGAGACTTAAGTAAGTTGTTTGCCAAGTTGGTCAAATAGGTTCTATCGCTCGGTATTCAAGATGAAGTAGGAAATTGGATCTGACATTGCTTTTGAGGGAAAATGCAGAAGTCAAGTCAAGTCAAGTCAATTCACCTTTTATTGTTATTTCGACCGTAACCGCTGGTACAGTACATTGTAAACACGAGACAAAGTTTTTTTTTCAGAAACTGATAGCAGAGACTTTCCCCTCCGACTGGACTGGGTGCTGGGTCCATTAGTGCTTGTTGTCCCTATCAATGATCTATATGATAATGTGGTTAAATGAATGAGGGGATTTACGGCCAGCAACAAGGTAGATGCCGCGGTGGATGATCAAGACGACTATCTCAGCTTGCAGCGCAATGTGGATCAGCAGGAACAAAGTGCAGGAAAAAAAATGACAGCTAGAATTTAATGCAAACAGGTACAAGGTTTTGTACTTGGATACGATCAACCATGGTACGTCTTATACTGAGAACGGCAGAATAAGTGTGAGGTGCTACATTTTGGTAGGAATAATTCAAATAGGACATACATGGTAAATGGTAGGGCATTGAAGAATGCAGTAAAACAGGGTGATCTACGCATAATGTTGCATAGTTCCCTGAAGGTGGAATCTCATGTGGATAGGGTGGTGAAGGGAGCTTTTGGTATGCTGGTCTTTATAAATCAGAGCATTGAGTATAGGAGTTGGGATGTAATGTTAAAATTGTACAAGGCATTGATAAGGCCGAATTTGGAGTATTGTGTACAGTTCTGGTCAACGAATTATAGGAAAGATATCAACAAAATAGAGAGAGAGAGAGTATTGAGAAGATTTACTAGAATGTTACCTGGGTTTTAGCACCTGAGTTTCAGGGAAAGGTTGAACAATTTAGGTCTTTATTCTTTTCAGCGTAGAAGGTTGAGGGGGGTCTTGATAGAAATATTTAAAATTATGATAGGAATCGATCGAGTTGACGTGGATAGGCTTTTTCCATTGAGTAGGGAAGATTGAAACAAGAGGGCTTGATTTGAGAATTAGGGTGAAAACATTAAGGGTAACACGAGGGGGGATATCTTTACTCAGAGAGTGGTAGCTGTATGGAATGAGCTTCCAGTAGAAGTGGTAGAAGCAGTTTCGATATTGTCATTTAAAGTAAAATTGGGCAGGAATATGGACAGGAAAGGAATAGAGTTTTATAGGCTAAGTGCGCACCAGTGGGACTAGGCGTGATTAAGCGTCACCACGGACTGGAATGGCCGGATTGGCCTTTTTTCCCTGTTGTAATTGTTACATCGTTATATAGTTATAATACTGAAGAGTACGTTAGAACAAGTGGTCCCGGGAATACATCGGAAGTGGCGGCACAGGTTCAAAGGGTCGTAAGTAAACCCTTTGCTTATTGGTCTTAAAAAATTAATGTATTAAGTACAGATGATATGATATTAGCTTGAAATTGTATATGACGGCGGCGAGGCTTAATTACGAGTATTCCTGTGCAGTTTACGGAAACTACCCAACAGTTTAGGAAAGTTGTAAACAATGTTAAAAGAGTGCTAAGAAAATTAACAATGATTTTGCCAGTTCTGGAGGACCTGAACTATGTGAAAGGATTGAATATTATGACTGCATTCTTTATATCGTAGTAGATTGAGAGGAGTTTCTATATTATGAGGTATAGAGATAGCGTAAACGCAGGCATGCTTTTTGTTCCTCTGAGGCTGCGTGGGAATACAACCAGGAGCCATAGTTAAGGGTGCAAAGTGAGAAATTTATGGGGGAAATGATGGGAGCTTCTTTACTCAGAGGTTCAAGAGAGTGTGGAATGTGTTGCCAGCACGTTTACGAACGCTTCGAATAGTTGCATGGACAGGAGGGATGTAAGTCCTGGTCCCGATGCAGGTCGATATGGAGAAGGCAGTTTAAACATTAAAGGTTAAAGGCAGTTTGGCTTTGGCTCTAACCGGACGGGACATTCCACGCGACACCTTGGAAGGACTGAATGATTGTCTGTACTTAAACTCCCTAAGTAAAAGGAGAAACTTAAGACAGCAGAACCTGTAGCGAGGATTAAGAATTTATCGACAAGGGAGGGACAACAGCATTGAAAGGACTGCTTTGAATTGGTGGACTGGACCGTGTTAAGAAATTCAACTTCGACTATGAATAGGTACCCCCACATCTGACACTAACTTCATTCAAGCCTGTGGGGATGAGTGTGTGCCTAAGAGTCTATACTGTACATAAATTAAAAGGTGTGGATGATCCCGGAGATTTGTATTCAGCTGACAGCTAGATCTGTGGCATTCAAGTCTGGCGAGCCAAGTATGTACAAATAAAGCAGGTTCGACGTGCTGAGGGCTATCTCAAGAGCAAAGGACTAATTCCGAACGAGGTTGGAGGCTGAATCGGAAGCACGTCAACCCCGGCAAGGTCTGTAGGCAATGCGAAGGCAATGTCGGCAATGTAGGCAATTCATAAAAGGCGAAACTTAATATCATGAATTGCAGCGATGCTTCACTCCTGGATAATGTCAGCCAGCAACTGTTATGTACAATTTCAAAGGGAGAATGCCACTACGGCTAAGTGGATATCTGCAAGTCCCTGTGACCCTGTTACATTTGTCTTGGAAGCCGACATCAGGCTGTGTTTCATGAGGATGATCACTCGCAAGGCGGCAGGCCACGAAGGAAAATCAGCCGTGGGGGGTGGTCAAAGTCATTTTCAACCGCTTTTTGCTGGAGTTGTAAGTTACCAACTGTTTCTAAAACAGACAAATTATACCAGTGCTAAAGAAATGTCGGATGAGCTGCCTTAACGGCTATTGCCCAGTAGCAGTTGCATATACAGTGCTGAAGTGCTTTGGAAGTTTCGGAAGAGCTAAAATTAACCCTGTCATTAAGTACCTAGATCCATTACAATTTGCATATCGCCACCATAGATCTGCGTTAGATGCGATCTCATTGGCTCTTCAGTCTGTTTTAAAGCACTCGGACTGTACAAATACCCATGTCAGAACGCAGATTTCCTTTTCCTTAGACTACAGTTCTGCGTCTAAAACAATCATTGGGAAACTTGAAGAACCTGGACCCATGTCTCCCTCTGCAACTGGATCCTCCTCTTCCTAAGAGGAAGACCAGAATATGTGCAGATTGGAATAACACCTTCACCTCGCTGATCATCAACAATGGCGCACCTTAGAATGTGTGCTCAGCCTAGTGCTCTACTCTCTATGCACCCATGACTGTTGGCGATAAGACTATTGTTTGCAGACTTTCAGATGATGACGAGAGGTCGTAGAAGAGCGAGATAAAGCAGGTAGCTGAGTGTTGCCGCAGCAAGAACATTGTATCAATATTGTTAACATCAAATGAATGGTGTACTTCAGAAAGTTACGACGATGGAAACAGACCAGACATCATATGGAGATCCGAAGTGGAGAGCGGGAGCAATTTCAAGTACATTAATGACAATATCTCTGTGGAACTAAAATGGACCCAACATATCGATGCAGCTCTAAAGGAGGCAGGACAGCGGGAATATTTCTTTAGTGGATTGAGAAGAATTGGTATGTCACCAGAAACACTCGAAAAATGCTATAGATGCACCACGGACAGCATTTAAATGGGTGGCACCACTGTTTGGTATGGGAGGTGGTGGTGTGCGCGGGCTACTGCACAGGATCGAAGTAAGCTGCAGAGAGGTGAAAACCTAATGGAATCCATCATGGGCACTGATCTCTCCAGCATCCAGAACATCTTCAAAGAGCGATGCTTTGAACAGTGGCATCCGTCATTAAGTACTACCATCACCCATGCCATGCCTTGTTCACATTGCTACCATCAGAGAGGACGTTTACACAATCAACTATTCAGGAACAGCTTCTTCTTCTTTGCCATGAATTGTATGATTGGACATTAAATCCATGAGCATTATATCACTACATTTAGAAAACGATGTTATCATCTTAAACCTATAAGGAAGACAAAATTAATCAAATACTTTCAATTGCAATTATTATATAAATAGCCTCCATCATTAAACAATGTCATTCATTGAGTCTTTATCTCTATTAATATTCAATATTCGCTGCAGAAACAGAGCGGAAAAAAAACAGTCTCGATTTTGCGGAAAAGATGGCCACAGAATCATTCTCATTTTTCGCGAGTCATTACTATAGAAGACGTCATAGTAATATGGAAATTTGCAAGACTCATAGTGGAATAAAAAATCGGCCACTGCTATGCTGTTGCCTGTTATTTGCGCTGTAGGTAAAAGGTATTCTGAAAATGTCACTTGGCCGACAATTTAATAAACGCTCTTCGTTCATGTGGTAGATTGTAAGTACGAGCCAATATGTGTAACAGTTTTAACCTGAGATCTATTATAGACTTTTTTTCAGCGAGCAAAGGGACAAAGTTACGGAGTAGGGCCTCCGTGCAAGCGGAATTCCATACAGATGCATCTTGGAAGGGAGGCCGCTGATGATGCTGGAGGATTAGTTGTAAGATGCATTCTAGTGGGAGATATCCGAATATATCACGATGGAGGACTTGCGGGTTAAGGGACAGATCTGGCATTGAAATACTGTGGAGGTACTCAATGGTCAATCATGTAGCTTAGAAAAATCGAAGGCTATGGGTAACCCTTTGTAAATTTAAACTAAGGACAAGTTTGGTACAGCTCTGTGGGTCCAAGGTCCTGTATTGTGCTATAGTGTTCTTTGTTACTGAATATCGGGGCAGATATGTGGGCCTGGTTGGTTATACCTCACAGTATCCCGAGTGACGGCTTATTCGTAATGTTGTTCAGAACGCCTTCGAGGAAATTTCACCCAAACTACGTTTCCCAAAACTTTGAAGCAGCAGTGGAAGAAGGGACTCAAACGTTATTCTGATCATTCTTCTATTCATGACAATAGAGTTCGTTTATGGACTCTCCTGAAAGGAAAAGAAAGATGTGTACAAGGGCGCATTAGCATCCTTAAATTTTCCATGTGTTTCCGAGAATTCTGACTGTCAGAGGCTGGAAAGCTACAATATTAAAGTGCCTTCTGCGTCATTTCAAATCACAGGATATTGCAGACAAATTGGTTTCACCAATCAGCTATGCATTTAGGGTTTACAGATGAGGAAGCAGAAACAATCGACGTTTCAGACATAATTGTCTTGGAAACTATATGAGGAAATGATGGGAATCATAAGTCTATTTTCACGTTTTGTACGCATCATTCATCTCGCGACAACTGACCGCAGGTGGAAATGAAGCAGCTAAAAGGAATTGGAACGCAGTTCTGCGAAATCAGAATATAAATCAAAAACGGAGTCATATGAAAGTACATTACAAGGTGTACGAGCCCCTTTGATTCTAATTGTAATTCAAATGACAGCTGCTTCGTGTACAGATAAGAACAGTGTTGCCCTCGTATTTTTTTTTCTGCTTAGGTTTATGACCCTTAAGTGCATGCTGCTACTTCATCACATAAGATCTATCGATGTACACTATATGTAATCAACCCGAATTCAGCATTTACATACATCACTTTCTTGAATATATCAATGAGACTTTACCTGGATATCTAAACAGCTTAAGCGGACTGACTGACAACATTTTTCAATACCCCTGTACAGTTGATGATTAAATGATTGATTGAGTACTTCAGGAGGGCTAAGTTTGAGAGTAAAAGCAGTTGTCATTGATGGATCAGCAATTCAAATCTGAGCGATTTCTAGCTCCTTGGTAACAACATATCCGATGATTTTGCATGAGGAGCTAAATATTGATTAAAATACAAAGAACGCCTGACAACAGCGTCAAGGACACTAGCTTCCAAAGGATCGAGGACGTCTTCAAAAGAAAAGGCTTCACAACGTTGGCATCCGTTCTTCAGGACTTCATGGCCCATCACATGCCTCTGCTTATTGCTACTTTGAAGGAAAAGGCACAAAAGCCTGAAGGTGCATATCCAAAATTTTTAAAATATTTTCCCCTCCACCAGCATATGCCTCAAAATGAAATGAGATCATGTACACTGCCTCACAATTTCATTATATTTCCGTCTATACCGACTGATATAATTTATGTATACTTATATTTCCAATTGCCCTGTCCTCTTCACACGCCCTGCATGAATTGACAGGCAGACAAACTCCATCACCAGTTTGTACTCTGAGGAAGATGTTGCAAGTTGAGTTTCCTTACTGTACCAACTGGCAGTGGGGCAAAACTTACTGAAAGAAAGAAACAAGGTACAGTCAAAAAATGTCGAAATTCCAATTATGGTAACTACAAGGTAAGTGTTAATTGTACCACAAATGATGGAACACAATACAAAAGATACTGCATACAAATAAGTTCCAAATATATCATAACGATAGGCTACTGGTAAGCATGCTGTTGCTAAATACAATGTATCGTATCAATTTTCTCACTACAAGCTAGCCAGGTTTACTCATTAACAGGATTCAGCTTAATGGTTTGTTTTCTGTCAAGTAATTTCAATCTCAGATGCAATACATGTGCGTGTTGTTAGTAAAGCAGTCAAAACACATCAACAATCGCGATAAAATTCTGGAATCAAGGAAATGTACGCCATGGCTGCACAGAATATATTGGGAAAACTGCTACATATCTAGCTATATCTTAAACATTCATTTGCCAAATGTACTTGGAACTTTCTACCTTGTGTGAATGATTAAATTTAATTTGTTTTGAACTCTGATTAGTACTTAATTAACAATAATCCATGTGCAGGTATCCCACAATGAACCTTTATTTCTTGAGGCACCAATGCATTCTGTGCCATTAGGATACTCATAATCAAATTATCCCCACAGTAAACACAATTACCTACTCCTACTGAAAGTGGTCAATGATATTTTCCTACAACACATGTTAAAAACAGCTGCAACATTGATTATTTAAAAAGGGAAATATGACCTTAACAAATATCATCCCTTTCAACCCTGAATAACGAAATCAACTGCTGAATAGAGTGATGCCTGTTACCTATTTTGGTATCTTTAAACTCCAGCTTAACCAGCATTCCATAAAAAATTTAAAAGGCATTCATAGAAACATAAATATAAAACAAAGGCAATGATACTCCCAAGGAAATAATTCCATTCTCAAAGAGGCCTACAAAATTAAATGGTTCCTTGTCAGGTTGTATGAAATCTTTTTTTTCGCCTGTAGAAACATGTGGCCCACATGACTACTCCATCTGTATTTTTACCTGCACAGAAACCGTTCAAATATCTCTGATACGGCCAAGGTAATTTGTTATGAACAGTTCAGTTTAGAAGTTACCCTCAGTTTGTGGGTAATGACACCGCATTGGGCCACGTTCGAGCTGGAAACAACATTTTAAAATTCTTCGGAAAGGCATTTTCTTGATCTCGTTTATATTCTCAACTGGTTTACAACTTTGCTTTATGAGTGGAATCATACACTACGGCACATCATTCTGACAACTAGTAATTATTCAAGCTTTTATAAACGGTGAAACGATGGTGGAGAACAGCTCTGCCTTAGACAATATTGCTTCACATCTCGCCTTGCTTAACACAGTTTTATGCTAAATTACATTGTCTGATGACCGTTGATATCCGAGATATGTATACGAACTAATTGATATATTAATCCGATTGATATCCGATTAAGTATTTCAAGGGAAGATTTGCACCGGAAAATCATTCTTCAGTTTCCAATTTCGGCATCATACCGTTGTTAGTTGCTCGGGCTAATAAGCAAAAGATTGTATTTTCATTTCTTATATACTGTCAGATGTGGATCTTCCACGCAAATAGATGTCCCGATTAAATGCTGGAGATGCATCTCACCCTCAATCGCACGATTGCTCAATTTGTTGTACGTTAAAATGGGTGTACACAAGTTCAGTCATCACTCCAGTGACGTGCTGGACGATTTAGCCTTGGTGAGGTGCAAGAAAAGATTGCGAATATGTCCCTGGTCTGTTAACGTTTGGCAATAGCTGAATTGAATGTTGATATTTGTCCCCTCGCGTTATTTGAATTATAAATGGACAAAGTAATAATGAACTTCTACAGAGCTGGCCAAAACCCAATAAGTTATACAGTTAATTAAACACGTAAAGATACGTTTATATAAAATTAAAGTAAAAAAAAATGCAGTCCTTGTGAGTCATTCTCAGTTATTTCTAAACTTGCCAGAACATGAAACAAAATGATGTTATTCAAATTACGTAATGCAATATATTTCTATAAAAGCATAGCATGTCAGTGAAATCTTCCAGTGGTTAACAGCGGGCCGGCTTGAATTGACATTCCTGTTGATCAGGTTACTGCCGAAGAGTATCGCAGCAGTTCAAATGTGTTTGAACAGAGTGTCAGTTTACTCTGTGGGACTTTCTCGAAACGCCTTCTTAAAATGTATGCAGAAAATATCCAGCTATCGCTGGGGCCCCAGCTTTCCTTGTGTTAAGACAGTTGGCTTAACAATCTGCACATTCAATGTTCCCGAAACACTTCTGGTTGCACTAAGTGTGTTCCCATTAAAAGTTCGTCCTCTCTCTCTCCCCCCATCTCTCTTGCTCTCTCTCTCTCTCTCTCTCTCTCTCTCTCTCTCTCTCTCTCTCTCTCTCTCTCTCTCTCTCTCTCTCTCTCTCTCTCTCTCTCCCCCCCTCTCTCTCTCTCTCTGTCACTCACTATTTTTATCTCTCTCCCTATCGTTCTCCGTCTGTCTCTCTGCATCCATTTCTGGAGACACACAATATCCTGACGTATTTTACAAATCCCCTGATTTTCCACAATTATCTGCATTGTCCACTTCCTCCTTGTCATATTTTAAAATGCTTTTCCCTTCTTTCAGTTCCCTCACATCGGCAGAATCCATTCTCACCAGAAGGCGTTCTATTCTGCATCATGATCAGAGATTTCATGTTCCCCAGAGATTCATCAGAGTATATAGATCCACTCCCCCAATAGTGCTTCAAGGAGTGTCTCTCTACGTATGTTTCTTGTCCACTCGTCCATCCGAATTGAATTACCTTTTGGCACTTACCACTACAAAAGTGGCAAGTATTACTCCTGCCACTTGCTCCTCAAACAGTTAACTCAGCAATTATAGTTTCTTACGATTCAATGATTACACAATTATTCGTCACACTTATGCTCATATCAACAGCTGAGCCAGTCCTCAGTCAGTGGACGGAACGATTATAGTTTCTTCCAATCTCATGATTGCATTTGCCAGGGTCATGTAAAATCTGATAAAAGAAGAGATCAGACAAACAATGTATTTGTCAAGATCGATAGGATAAACTGTATATTTACTCCACAGTTCATTTTACATTTATTTCTATGCACAACCGCAGGGGAATTCTCCGCTCCAGAACGTTGCTGGTCATTCTTACTGAGTCTTACGTAAATAACCACCATACGTAATTAGCAAGGAACAATTACAAAGTGAAGTAAGTACAATGGAAATTAAATGTGAAGGATAATGTTCTCTGTATTGCTCTGGACTCTATGCCTCTAATTGAAAATAGAAAATAAATATCAATTTATAAAGCACCGGCAAGAATTGAACAAATCACTGGCATTGTAAATCACTACACTGAAATGTCATCCTTATGACAGTAGTTTATAACCGTGAGTACGTTGGTTATGCATGTGCACAATCCGTTACGTTGCTGATGCCGTGTTGTTTTCCCTCCCTTGTGCATATCTGACCGGATCAGCATCAAGTCCGTTTTTGGGAATCCTGTCCATACGTACCAATGCATTTGCGCACATCAACTATTTCCCCTACTGGCTATTTTTCCTCTTTAAACAATTAAATTAATAAACATACAAACAAACAAACAAGCAATTAAATTAATACTGCTGTTAGTCACTGACTTGGCTTGGGATTAGTGCAGTACTGAGATTTGTCAACCAACTGACTTTTAGCATAATGCTGGAACCCATATTACAGTTGCAACACTATCTTGAGGTTTCTTGCAGAACTCGACTATGGGGCTTGGTAGTAGATAGTACTGCCGAAAAAAATGCTCTCGGCAAAATGCATTTCGGATTTCTGTCACCGTTCCAATGAGGACAGTTTAGGCTGCCATACCTCTATTTACATAAAACTGGAGATGCAGCACGATGACCTTGTCTGGTCAGGGAGAATGAGGAGTGGATAGAGAGGAGCAAAGGGCAGTGTACTCACACCGGTGCCTCGGGAGACAGATAGGTCGGTAACAATCAGAAGAGGCAAGGTCAAGAGTCAAATACTAGAGAGTACTCCGTGGCTGACCGACGTAACAATACGTACTCCTGTTTGAGTACTTTTGGGGCGAGTGGTTGTAACAAACTGAGGGAAACCTCTGGCACAGAGTCTGACCCTGTGACTCAGAAGTGTAGGGAAAGGAAGAGGACGACAGCGTAAGGCACTCCATAGTTAGGAGATCAGACAGATGATTCTGGGGATGCAAGAAAGACACACTGATGATTGTTTGCCACCGAGGTGCTAGGGTCCGGAATGTTTCTGATCCCATCCACGATGTCCTGAAGTGGGAGGGAAAACATCCAGGGGCCGTGCTACTTATTGGTACCAACGACTTATGCAGGGAAATGGAGGAGGAGATGATGCGGATGGGGATTTCACTGGCAAACGAGATGCAATGTTGGGAATACATAGTAATGTATTTTGGTAGTAGAAATAAACGTACGGACTATTTTCTAAAATCCAGAGATCTGAAAAGCAGAGGATCTTGGGAGTCGTTGTTCAGAACATCCTAAAGGTTAACTTGCTGGTTGAGTCTGTGGAGAGGAAGGCAGATGCCATGTTAGCATTCATTTCAAGAGGTTCAGAATACAAGAGCAAGTATGTATGGCTGAACTTTTAGACAATAGACAATAGACAATAGAAAATAGACAATAGGTGCAGAAGTAGACCATTCGGCCCTTCGAGCCGGCACCGCCATTCTGAGGTCATGGCTGATCATCTACTATCAATACTCGGTTCCTGCCTTGTCCCCATATCCCTTGATTCCCTTATCTATAAGATAGCTATTTAGCTCCTTCTTGAATGCATCCAGAGAATTGGCCTCCACTGCCTTCTGAGGCAGTGCATTTCACACCCCCACAACTCTCTAGGAGAAGTTTTTTCTTAACTCTGTCCTAAATGACAGAGTTTTATTCTTAAACCCCTTATTCTTAAACCATGCCCTCTGGTGCTGGACTCTCCCAGCCTCTGGAACATATACCCTGCCTCTATCTGATCCAATCGCTTAATAATCTTATATGTTGCAATCAGATCCCCTCTCAATCTCCTTAATTCCAGCATGTACAAGCCCAGTCTCTCTAACCTCTCTGCATAAGACAGTCCGGACATCCCAGGAATTAACCTTGTGAATCTACGCTGCACTTCCTCTACAGCCAGGATGTCCTTCCTTAACCCTGGAGACCAAAACTGTACACAATACTCCAGGTGTGGTCTCATCAGGGCTCTGTACAAATGCAAAAGGATTTCCTTGCTATTGTACTCAATTCCCTTTGTAATAAAGGCCAACATTCCATTAGCCTTCTTCACTGCCTGCTGCACTTGCTCATTCACCTTCAGTGATTGATGAACAAGGACTCCTAGATCACTCTGTATTTCTCCTTTACCTCACTCTACACCGTTCAGATAATAATCTGCCTTCCTGTTCTTACTCCCAAAGTGGATAACCTCACACTTATTCACATTAAACTTCATCTGCCAAGTATCTGCCCATTCACCCAGAAGTCACCCTGAATTCTCCTAATATCCTCATCACGTCACACTGCTAACCAGCTTAGTATCAGCAGCAAACTTGCTGATGTTATTCTGAATGCCTTCATCGAAATCGTTGACGTAAATCGTAAACAGCTGTAGTCCCAACACCGAGCCCTGTGGCACCCCACTAGTCACCACCTGCCATTCCGAGAAACACCCATTCACCGCTACCCTTTGCTTTCTATCTGCCAAATAGTTTTCTATCCATGTCAATATCTTCACCCCAATGCCATGAGCTCTGATTTTACCCACTAATCTCCTATGTGGGACCTTATCAAATGCCTTCTGAAAATTGATGTACACTACATCCACTGGATCTCCCTTTTCTAACCTCCTGGTTACATCCTCGAAAAACTCCAATAGATTAGTCAAGCAAGATTTACCGTTGGTAAATCCATGCTGGCTCGGCCCAATCCTATCACTGATATCTGGATATGCCAATATTTCATTTTAATAATGGACTCTAGCATCTTCCCCACTACTGATATTAGGCTGACAGGACGATAGTTCTCTGTTTTCTCCCTCCCTCCTTTCTTAAAAAGTGGAATAACATTAGCCTTTCTCCAATCCTCAGGAACTAATCCTGAATCTAAGGAACATTGGAAAATGATTACCAATGCATCCGCAATTTCCAGAGCCACCTCCTTTATTACCCTAGGATGCAGACCATCTGGACCTGGGGATTTGTCAGCCTTCTGGCCCATCAGTCTGCTCATCACCGTTTCCTTCCTAATGTCAATCTGTTTCATTTCCCCTGTTACCCTATGTCCTTGGCCCATCCATACATCTGGGAGATTGCTTGTGTCTTCCCTAGTGAAGACCGATATAAAGTACTTATTAAATTCTTCTGCCATTTCTCTGTTTCCCATAACAATTTCACCCAATTCATTTTTCAAGGGCCAACCATTGTTCGTAACTATCTTCTTTCTCTTCACATTCCTAAAAAAGCTTTTGCTATCCTCCTTTATATTCCTGGCTAGCTTGCGTTCGTACCTCATTTTTCTCCCCGTATGGCTTTTTTAGTTAAGTTCTGTTGTTCCTTAAAAATTTCCCAATCATCTGTCTTCCCACTCACCTTAGCTCTGTCATAATTTTTTTTAATGCTATGCAATCTCTGACTTCCTTTGTCAACCACTGTGGCCCCTTTAACCCCTTTGAATCCTTCCTTCACCGGGGGATGAACTGATTTTGCACCTTGTCCATTATTCCCAAGAATACTTGCCATTGCTGTTTCACTGTCTTTTCTGCTAGGATCTCCGTCCATTTAACTTTGGCCAGCTCCTCCCTCATGTCTCCATAGTCTGCTTTGTTCACCTGCAACACTCACACCTCCGTTCTGCCCCTATCCTTCTCAAATTGCAGATAAACACTTATCATATTATGGTCACTACCTCCTATTGGCTCCTTTACTTCAGGATAGCTTATCAAATTCTGTTCATTACACAACACTAAATCCAGAATAGCTTTGTCCCTGGTCGGCTCTCGTACAAGCTGTTCCGAGAATGCATCCCGTAGGCACTCTACAAACTCCTTATCCTGGGGTCCAGCACCAACCTGATTCTCCCAGCTCACCTGCATGTTGAAATCCCCTATAGCTACTGCGACATTACCTTTGCCACATGCCAATGTTAACTCCCTATTCAACTTGCACCCAATACCCATGCTACTGTTTAAGGGCCTATAGACAACACCAAGTTGGGTCCTTTTGCCCTTACTGTTCCTCAGTTCTATCCACACAGACTCTACTTCTCCTGACACTATGTCCCCTTTGCAAAGGACTGAATCTCATTCCTCACCAACAGGGACACCCTACCCCCCTCTGCCCACATTTCTGTCCCTACGATAGCACGTATACCCTTGTTAATTCATTTCCCAGGTCTGATCTCCCTGCAGCCATGTCTCCGTTATCCCAACAACATCGTAGTTACCCATTCGCACCTGAGCTTCAAGCTCATCGGCCTTATTTCTGACACTTCGTGCATTCAGATATAGATTTTTTAGCCCATTTCTCCTCTCTCTGTTTAAATCGCTGCCTATTTTGCTTAACCCAGCTCCCCGAACTCCCATCGTGCTATAAGCCCCTTGAATTTTGTTGTCCTTCCTAAATTTACTTATTCTTTCTGCACATTTAACTCCATGTTCCCTCAGACCATCCCTCTGTACATGCGTCCTCCTTATCACTTGTTCCGCCTCACCTTTCTCTACTACACATTTAATATTCCTGAACCGTGTAGTCCCCACCTGTCCTTTATTCTTCATCTCGCTATCCTCTCACACATTCTGGATCCCTGCCCCCAGAAAATATAGGTTAATCCCCCCCCCAACCCACCGAGCAGCACTAGCAAACTTTCCTGCAAGAATGTTAGTACCGCTCCAGTTCAGGTGTAAACAGTCCCGTCGGAACAGATCCCACCTTCCCCGGAACAAAGCCCAATTACCATTTATATGGCACTTGTGTGCCATCACCTTGAGTATTGTGAACAGTTTAGGGCCCCTCATTATAGAAAAGATGTGCTGGCTCTGCGAGGGTCTACAGGTGTTTCACAAGGATGATTCCAGGAATGAAAGGGTCATCATATGAGAAACGTTTAATTGCTCTAGGTCTGTACAGGCTGGAATTCTGAAGTACAAGGGGGGATCTCATTGCAACCTTGCAAATTTTGAAAGTCCGAGAAAGAGAAGATATGGAAAGGATGTTTCCGACAGTGCGTGAGTCTAGGTCAAGAGGGCACAACCTCAGGATGGAGGGGTGCGAAGATGCGGAGAAGTTTCTTTAGCCAGAGGGTGGTGAATCTGTGGAATTTGTTGTCATATGCAGCTGTGGAGGCCAGGTCGTTGGGTGGATTTAAGGCAAAAGGTTACGGAGAGAAGGTTGGGAACTGGGGTTGAGAACACCGCTTGTACAGTGGAGCAGACTGGATGAGCCAGATGGCCTAATTCTGCTCCTACGTCTTATGGTACTGTAGCCTTATGTTCACTTCACTTGTTCTTTTTCTGATCTCCAAGGCTGTGAGAATGTCCAGCAAGTTCTGAATAAATCTCCCGGGCTGGGGATCACGGTCCGGGTGATAAGGCCTGGTCCCCGACTTCCTAAGCATCCTCAGTAACTCATCAACGAGCCTGATCTCAAAATTGCCATCCCTGATCACTATGTAAGAATTTGGGGAGACCATAATAAATCAAATATTCTCACGTAACACTTTGGTCGCCGTGGACGCCCACTGATTCTTGGTAGGAAAGGCTTGCACAAATTGGTGCATTGATCAGTAAAGGCCAAGCAGTTGTTATGTTGCTGACATGCAGCTCTGTTGACAGGAAATCCATACACATCAGGTCAAGGGACCTGGCACTCTGCAAGTTGGACTAAAGAGCGGCCCTTAAAGGCAGCGTCTTCCTCCGAATACATCGAATGCCCGATTTGCAGTTCTCGTCGGCCTCCGGCTTCATTCGTGGTCAGAAGACCCAAACTCCGAGCGATGTATAGGTCTTGCCAACTCCCAAATGGCCAGAGTCATCATCAAGTGACTTTAACACTTATCCTGTGATACTTGTCAAGCTGAACCAGCTGGGAACACCGAACCCGTCCGAAGGCGACGTACCCCAGTATAGTATCTGGTTCCTCAACTCCAGTCTAGTCCATTCCCTCAGTAATTGAATTACCACACCCTGTTTCGCCCTCTCCACTTGGGCCATGTCTCTTTTTTCGACCGCTGACCAAATGGTACCGACGGCAGGGCTTCCCTTAGCAGCTGCCAATCCCCAGGAGACAATTCCAGGAACTGGTTTGTCTTCAGAACATCAGGTTACTGCAAACTGGTGGAAAGGCGTCACCAGAAGCTCCAAAACGATCCTGCCCTTGTTTTCCCTCTACCTTCACCGTGATAGAAAACTGGTACATAATCTTCTCTCCCGAGGCAGAAACAATCTCCCACTCTTCCTCCCTGTCCAGCCCTTCATGCGCACGTTGGGTCAAAGGCCGTAACAAGATTGGTTTTGACTGGGTGAGCCACGTAGTCCTTCGTCTAAGATTATCTGGCCCAGTGTGACATGCATTTCCTCAAGGGCAGCAAGAGACACCGGGTGAAGGGAATATATTTTCAGAAAACTCTCTCCAGCTAATTCCATGCAGGCTTCCATTAGCCTCCTCACAATAGAAATACCTGTTAAATAGAATTGCAACTCCGCCCTTCTCAACAACGTTGGACAAACTAGCGCTGATGTATCAAGAACCACAGACACTCCCACATCTGCCTCCAAAAAATCCAGATTCAATGACAAATGACATCATACGGACAATCACTAGATCTAAGACCCTAGAGCTCCAGTGCACAGAGTGGCATCGCTATTAGAAGTGTTCACCATTGGTTGTGAAACGAACCGTACAGCCGTGTGCCCTGCGAGACTGTGTGAAACAGCCCCAGTATAAATATTCTCGATCCGTAGCGATACATCGAAACATAGACAACTTAGAGAACAATGCACGCCATTAGGCCCACAAAGCTGTGCCGAACATATCCTTACCTTAGAAATTACCTAGGGTTACCCATAGCCCTCTATTTTCTAAGTTCTATGTACATATCCAGGAGTCTCTTAAAAGACCCTATCATTTCCGCCTCCACCACTGTCACTGACAGCCCATTCCACACACTCAACACTCCTTGCGAAAAGAACTTACCCATGGCATCTCCTCTATCCTTTCTTCCAAGCACCTTAAAACTGCGCTCTCTCGTTCTAGTTATATCAGCCCTGGGAAGAAGCTTCTGACTATCCACATGAGCCTTTTTATATGCTGACCGAGAGACTATTAATGGGGAGAATGGTGGATTACAAAAAAAATCCATAGTTTGATAAATCAGCCCGTTTTACCCTTGTCCTGAAGGCTGTGTGGTAGTTTCGAGGTGGCTTCGAAGAACGTGCGGAAAGCGTCAATGTGTAATTTCTGCATTGCTTCATTATATGCCCAGTCACAATTCACTCAGTGGCCATTTTATGAGGTTCCTTATGTTACAGAAAAAAAATGGCTTATGAGTCTATTTGGTGGTCTTCTCCAGCAAGAGCCCACCAACTTCAAGGTTCGATGTTCTGGGCGTTCAGAGCCACTTTTCTGCACACCATTGTGGTAGCCCGTGGTTATTTGATTTGCTGTTGCCTTTTTGTCAGCCTGAACCAGTCTTTTCATTCTCCTCTGGCCTCTAGGTACGAGATATTTTCCCCAAATATTCGCCAATTTACCGCACCATTCTGGGTATACTCATAACGCCCCGCCAAGCAACATCAATAATACTACGTTCCAAGTCACTTGGATGATATTTCCTCTGCACTCTGACGTTGAACAACAAGTGGACCCTTTGAGGATATTTGGATCTTCATGCAGTTAATCGCTGTCACATTGTTTTTTTTTTTTGAAAAAAAATATGCAAAATCAGATTCAGCTTAATGCCACTGGCATTCTTTGGGAAATCCGCCGTTTTCTGGAAGGAGCAAAGTGCAATATATGATAAAAATCTATACTTTATAACTAGTGGGCTGCTTCAGTACAGTTATTTTTGTTTGTCATTTATCACCGTCTGCTTGTGGTCTTAAATAGCAGTTATTTAGGTCATGTGGTCTGTGTATCTGGTTGATGACATCACTGGCAGGTATTTAACCAGTCCTCCATGTTAAAGCTGAAGGAAAATTAATGCCTTTTCATCCGACATCATCCTGACACAGGTCTTTCAAAGCATCGTCGGTATGTAAACGTAACCTTTGAGCTTATCATTTATTGATGTATATATATACATTTACAAATCAGAGATATTTCAACGGTTTGTGTACAGATAAAAATATAGATGGAGTATTCATGTGGGCCACATATTCCTATAAACACAAAAGGGATTTAATACAACCTGACAAGGAACCATTTAATTCTAAATGGTATTATTTTTGTAGGCCTCTTTGGTAATGGCATTGTTTTCCTGTGAGTATCATTGCCATTTAAAAAAAATATATTTTATGCTTTTAGTAATGACTTTTAAAGTTTTATGGAATGCTGGGTAAGCTAGGAGATCTGCTGAGACCAATATAGGTAATAGGCATCACTGTATTAAGCAGTTGATTTAATTATTCAAAATTGAAAGGGATGATATTTGCTGTTTACTTGTAATTTATTTTTTTATTGAAGTTCATCAGCAAGCAAACATTTCAAAAGATGTATTTCATATATGGTACGTATATATCATATAGTCATATATGCGACAAATCTCCACATAATATTTATCTGCGGTATACACATAGAAAAGAGAAGAAAGAAAGAACAAGCGATAGGAGAAAACTATGTACAAGTAGGGAGTGATCTTCTTTCACAACGTATTCATTGATTTGTCAGGATAAAATCAGGCCTTTGAGGTGTTATGTAGTTAAACCATTTTTCCTAGCATGAACCAAATTGTTTCAATTTATGATTAACAGATACTGTTATCTTCTCAATTTTGCAAATATCCATTGTAATTTCCGTCCCTGCATTAAAGGTTTGGCTCTCCTGTCATAACCATTTCCTAGTAAGAGTCCTTTAACCCGCCACCAACAATATATTCATTAAATATTTATCTCTTTTCAACCATTCTTGAGGTATATACCCAATATATATGGTCTTACTTTCTAAGGGTATTTCACATTTAAAGATGTCTTGTAGGGCATTGTGTATCCCACTCCAATAGACTTTGAAAGCGGGGCATTCCCAGAAAATATGATAATGGTTTCAATTTCGATTTCCACAATTTGTCCAGAAAACACGGAGGTTACTATCATAATGGGTTTTCTGAGAGGATGTAATAAAATATCTTATCAAGTTTATCCATCCGAACTCACTCAATTTCTGAGAACTGATACAGTTACATTGATACCTCCATATTATTGCCCATTCATCTGCAGATATAATTTTCCCTCCTTCCTTCTCCCATTTTGTTTTAATGTATGAAGTCGAATGTGTTTTAAGATTTGACAAATCCTTCTGCATGCTTGGAATGATTCTACTGTCGTTATGTGAATTATATGCTTTTAAATAGCTCTAACAAACATGTACTTGCCTTGGTTACATTTTTAATCATCCTATTAACATATAGTCGTATCTGTAAATACCGATAAAAGTCTTGTTTTATCTAATAAGTGTTTCTCTTTATGCTTTTCAAAAGGGAACAGTGTTCCCTCTTTCATTATATTGCACGGAACTGTTATTCCTTTAGCTGTGCAGTCCTTAAATCTAGCATCCAGTTTATTCGGTGTAAAATCCGAGTCATATGCACACCATTTAAGAATTGCAATATCGCCCTCTCATTTATATTCCTTTATAATAGTTTTCCATATTTTAAGAGTCCATTTCACCCATGGGTTATCAGTAGTATTTATGTAACTTTATCGGTTGTTATCAGCCAAAATTGCCTGTATGGGGATGGGAATTACCCGTTCCTTAATGCTTTTCCATTGAGCATCATATGATGGGTTGCACCAACATATCACAGCCCTCAACTGTGTTGCAAAATAATAATCTCTAAGAGACGGTAGGCCCCATCCCCCCTTTTCCTGAGCTAATTGCAAAGCTTTGAGACGAACTCTGGGCCTTTTACCTTACCAAATATATCTTGATAACATCTTGTTCCATTCATTGAATTGATTTTGACTAATTTCTTTTGGTAGGGTCTGAAAGAGATATAATAATCTGGGCAGTATATTAATTTTAATAGATTCAATCCTTGAACTGAAAATGAAAAAAATTCGAATAATTTTCCATCTTGTTATATCTTCCTTAATTTTTATATATAGGCTGATAATTGCATTCTGATAATTTTGCCGAATTTTTTGGCATAATGATGATAAAATACTTGAAAGAGTGTTTGCCATGCCCACGGATATCTACTTTCAATTTCTCTTAGTGGGCTATATTTATATGAAAGTAATTGGGTTTTATCTGTGTTGATCTGGTATCTTGATAATTGACCATATTGTTCAAAGGATTGCATCAATTTAGGTAAAGAGTATGTTGCTTGCCCTAGATAAATCAAAATGTTATCCACACAACAGGCCAATTTAAGCTCTGTCCCTTTAATAGTAAATCCCCTGATATCTTCATTTTGTCTGATGTATTGAGCTAACGGTTCCAGATAAAGTATGAAGAGTAGCTGTGACCATACACAACCCTGTCTCGTGCCCCTTTCTGGGGTAAAACTATTTGGTACATATCCATTGATTTTAATTCCAGCAGTATTGTTCTCGTATAGTGCCTGTATAGTTCTAATAATTGTGTCATGAGAATCAAATCAACGTAAAACTCTGTAAAGAAAATTCCAATTAACCGAATCAAATGCACTTTCAGCGTCCACGCTTATCACTATTGCTTCGATTTTATTTTTTTGTATATGATCCATAATGTGAAGTGTCTTTCATATATTGTCTTGTATCTGGCGTTGTCATATAAAACCTGTCTGATCATTATGTGTAGAATGTGTAGAAATTCTTGACAACGATGACCGTAAATAATCTATAATCTAATTAAGAATGGATATTGGTCTAAATGACCCACAATCCATTTTATCCTTGCCTTTTTTCGGTATAGCTGAGGTTATCGCCTCCTTCCAGCTGGATGGCATTTGTGGTATTTTAGAGACCAGTTCATTGTTGGGAGTAAGACAGGAATTAACTCATTTTAAAATTCGTTGTTCCACTGATAGAAATGGCCGAAAGTCAAGAAAATCTACAGCGATTTCATTACATGGAAATATGCTTCGGTATCTGCCCTTGTTTAGCCAGGGAATAAAATAAATTCAACGAACTTGTAGACCTACTGATTTATTTTCAAATTACTACTTAGCCTGTCGGCAGTATGTCACGGCAGATGATACCATTTACATAAATTTAGTGACAAAAATGTCATGACTGTATTCAAGAGATCAAATGTTTCTAAAGCTGCTCTGATACTGACGGAATGATGAATGATCATTTTGATAAAATTTGTTTTGTTGGTAAATCGGACAGCAGTCCGCAAGTTGCATAGATCGTTCATACTAGTCGAGGACACTCGAAATCCGAGAAGACATATTTGTTGGGAATTTTAGAAAGTTTTATCTTCAACAAGGGAGTATGCAAAATATGGACCACACTCTCTGATGGGATGAATGGGACAGGTGTTCTCACAATGTTTAAGTGCTAATTAGATATGTACGTTGAGCACCACTGAGGTGGGGACAATGGACCGCCTGCTCAATAATGACGTTGAACTTGATAGGAGCTGGATATTTGGTAAAGAGGACCTGTACTGACCGACCTCTGTATTCCTGTATCAGTCGTCCAATACTTCTGGAAATTAGAGTCTGAATAATGAAGATACACCGGTCCAGCAAAGAGACGGGGAAGCACGAGCCGCTGTCCAGAATACTCAATGCTATGTTGAGGGATTTGTTTTGAGCAACCAGCGACTCGGGCAGCCAATGTTATCTGACTATTTGAAAACAAAATCCAATAAGAACATAAAATGAGCAGTGTTATTAAAATTACTTCATGTCCCATAGTTATATAAACTCGTGAAACATTGCTCTGAATTCCCAATGGTTGGCAGTGGCCCCATTTTTTTTTTTGGATATGAATGCTGCTGTGATTTCAGTGGTTCTGCTTCGTAGCTTTTGCATATCTGTGAGCTGAGGGTTATGCACGTATTTGACAGGGAACTGTACGTTCCAGACCTGACAGCGTGCGTCCTGTATGAATAATATCTTGTAAATGCCAACCAAACACACAGCAAACCTTTAAGGAAAACAAATGTTTCGAAGATACTTCTCAAACAAGAAAATCTTGTAAATGGATGACTTCTAATTTCTTTAAGAGATTAGTGTGCAAACTTAAAGCACACGGTATTGGGGGTATGGTATTGACATGGATAGCGAATTGGTTGGCAGACAGGAAGCAAAGAGTGGGAGTAAACGGGACTTTTTCAGAATAGCAGGCAGTGACTAGTGGGGTGCCACAAGGCTTAGTGCTGGGACCCGAGTTGTTTACAATATATATTAATGATTTAGACTAGGGAAATAAACGCAGCATCTCCAAATTTGCGGATGACACGAAGCTGGGAGGCGCTGTTAGCTGTGAGGAGGATGCTAAGAGGTTGCAGGGTGACTTGGACAGGTTAGGTGAGTGCGCAAATTAATGGCAGATGCAATTTAATGTGGATAAATGTGAGGTTATCCACTTTGGTTGCAAGAACAGGAAAACGGATTATTATTTGAACGGTGGACGATTAGGAAAAGGGGAGATGCAACGAGACCTGGGTATCGTTGTACATCAGTCATTGAAGGTGGGCATGCAGTCACAGCAGGCGGTGAAAAAGGCAAATGGTATGTTGGCCTTCATAGCAAAAGGATTTGAGTGCATGAGTAGGGAGATTCTACTGCAGTTGTACAGGGCCTTGGTGAGACCGCACCTAGAGTATTGTGTGCAGTTTTGGTCCCCTAATATAAGGAAAACATTCTCACCATATGGCCCTTGTGGTTAAAGAAGTAAGCCTGGCAATTATAGACCTGTCAGTTTGACATCAGTGGTGGGTAAATTAATGGAAAGTATTCTTAGATATAGTATTTATAATTATCTGGGTAGACAGGATCTGATTAGGAGTAGCCAGCATGGATTTGTGCGTGGAAGGTCATGTTTGACAAACCTTATTGAATTTTTTGAAGTAGTTTCGAGGAATGTTGACAAGGGTAAGGCAGTGGATGTGGTCTATATGGACTTCAGCAAGGCCTTTGACAAAGTTCCACATGGAAGGTTAGTTAAGAAGGTTCAGTCGTTAGGTATTAATGCTGGAGCAATAAAATGGATTCAACAGTGGCTAGATGGGAGATGCCAGAGAGTAGTGGTGGATAATTGTTTATCGGGATGGATTCCGTTGACTAGCGGGGTGCCTCAGGGATCTGTTTTGGGCCCAATGTTGTTTGTAATATACATAAATGATCTGGATGATGGGGTGGTAAATTGGATTAGTAAGTATGCTGATGATATTAAGGTAGGAGGTGTTGTGGATAATGAGGTGGGTTTTCAAAGCTTGTAGGGAGATTTATGCCGGTTAGAAGAATGGGCTGAACGTTGGCAGATGGAGTTTAATGCTGAGAAGTGTGAGGTTCTACATTTTGGCAGGAATAATCCAAATAGAACATACAGGGTAAATGGAAGGGCATTGAGGAATGCAGTGGAACAGAGAGATCTAGGAATAACAGTGCATAGTTCCCTGAAGGTGGAGTCTCATGTAGATAGGGTGGTGAAGAAGGCTTTTGGAACGCTGGCCTTTATAAATCAGAGCATTGAGTACAGAAGTTGGGATGTAATGTTAAAATTGTACAAGGCATTGGTAAGGCCAAATTTGGAATATTGTGTACAGTTCTGGTCACCGAATTATAGGAAAGATATCAATAAATTAGAGAGAGTGCAGAGACGATTTACTAGGATGTTACCTGGGTTTCAGCACTTAAGTTACAGAGAAAGGTTGAACAAGTTAGGTCTCTATTCATTGGAGCGTAGAAGGTTGAGGGGGGATTTGATCGAGGTATTTAAAATGTTGAGAGGGATAGATAGAGTTGACGTGAATAGGCTGTTTCCATTGAGAGTAGGGGAGATTCAAACGAGAGGACATGATTTGAGAGTTAGGGGGCAAAAGTTTAAAGGAAACACGAGGGGGTATTTCTTTACTCAGAGAGTGATAGCTGTGTGGAATGAGCTTCCTGTAGAAGTAGTAGAGGCCAGTTCAGTTGTGTCATTTAAGGTAAAATTGGATAGGTATATGGACAGGAAAAGAGTGGAGGGTTATGGGCTGAGTGCGGGTAGGTGGGACTAGGTGAGATTAAGAGTTCGGCACGGACTAGGAGGGCCGGAATGGCCTGTTTCCGTGCTGTGATTGTTATATGGTTTATATTATATGGTTAAGGGATCAGGAGGTATGGAGAGAAAGCAGGTACAGGGTTCAGAGTTGGATGCTCAGCATGATCATACTGAATGGTGGAGGTTTGAAAGGCCAAATGGCCTACTCCTGCACCTATTTTCTATGTTTCTATAGAAGGAATATGATGCTATCAGGCAAACATAATTTGGCTGACCTCTGACTGATTACTCGTTAAGGAATGAAACCAGATGTGCCAGATTTTGTCTGAAGCCGGAAGATGCGAATAGGCCTTTCAAAATCCTTCATCGGATACCCTTTTTGCCAGAGCCTTACTTGGACCTTATGCAACATGGAGAATAGGAAGCCAATCGGTGAAGAGGTCTGGACCTAACAACTGAATCATGTAAGGACACAGCAGATGCGGAAATGAGGTTGCGTTATATGTTAACTTATGTGAAACTACTGAATAATTGATAAAAGTTCTCAAAGGAATGTAGCAGGACAGACTGGGGGTGGACAAGCAGTATAGCGGCTGGATAATTAAGGGAACCTGGGCTTCAATGAAACTGCGGATGAAGCTGAGCTGAGTCAAGTGATAGTGGCACCTGAGTTGCTGGAAGGCACGATCAGTACAAAGGGAGGGCTCACCAAATAGACAGGAAAGATCCCAAGGTAAGTCTGGGTCAGGCTTACCGAGATGGACTACCGAGATCTCAAAGGGTCGGAGACGCCCCTCCACCGATAGTTTGGCCACTGATAGTTGGGGCAGAGTGTTGCATCATTCCTCCTACTGACAAATGTCACTACCAATTAGAAATAGATCGATGATCCGAAGATCACAAAATTCTTTTCGTAATTAAGTGTAAATTCATGAGTAAATGACTATTTTTGTTGGGGATGTGGAGTGTGTTACGCACTGGTTCAAAATTTCACTGATCCGCTGCAGGTATTTTATTTTAGCAATTTTGTAAGAGCAATCTGTCCATTTTCAGCCTATATTGGTTACCATTAAAGAAAAGGGATACATAGGAGTATTGTATCATCGAATCAGGATTGTGGAGCTAAGAGAAGATTGCTGGGGGCAAGGATTTTCTTATGGACACTAAGGTTGTTTGAGTTCTGTTTTTGCGGCGAGAGATGAAGAAAAATTAAGCTGGAGGGAACCAGCCATAGGATTCGATCCACGAGAATGCGCGATTTGATGGAACCCAAGTTGTGCAAGTCCAACAAAGGTCACTGAATATGAGTTGGTGATAAGAGTATATCCGACACATTGTCTTAAGGAAGATTTGATCTCCAACCTGAGCACATTGGAATATTAACTATAATGGGCCTTTTTTTCCTTCAACAACTCAACTCTTTAGTTAAGTTACCATTCAAAAATATACGTTCTTTATAATCGTGTGCAGTGTACGATCTGCTGTTTCTTGTGTACAGGCGGTAGTGTGGGGCGGTGAATTATACTGTGGTCAGTTTATTGGCTATGCACAGACAGAAGCCAGAAATTTGCTGATGCAAGGTTGTTCCTCATCAGTTCTGCACAACTGACCGGATCAAGTTCACTTCCGAAACTATTTTGCTGCAGCAGATACTTCTCCTGCTGGCTGGCGGCAGTAACATCTTTCCGTAATACAAGTGAAATTATTCCCTTACTTACTGAGTTTGGATTTAATTCAGCTTTTACTACAACCCTGGAAGACCGCACATACTACCATAGTAAATACTACCTCAAGCACACGGAAAGCTTCAGGTTCTGTATTTTCAAAGCGATTCACACAAAATGTTCGAGGAACTCGACAAGCCAGAGTGCATAAATGGACAAGAGTAAATACTTGAAGGTTTAGAATCAGATCTTCAATCGGGACTGAAAAAAAAAATCAGTTGGAAGAAGTAGAGAAAGAAGTACAAGGTGAAATCGGGAGGGGCTGGAGCGGTGAAGTAAAGAGCTGGGAAGTTTATTGGTGAAAGAGACAAAGGACTGATTAGAGACAGTAGAACTCAAAGGAAGAAAGGGAAGGAGGAATAGCAACAGAGAGAGGTGGTGAGCAGTTAAGGTGATAAATAGAGGGAAGGAAATAGGAATCGGGAATGGCAAAAAGGTGGGGGGGCGGAAAAATATGAAATGGAATATAAGGCGTTGCTTCTCCAACCTAAGTGCGACCTCATTGCGACCATAGAGGAGTCATGGACTAAAATATCGGGAAGGGATTGCGAAGTAGAACTAAAATGGATGTCTACAAAGAAGTTTTACTTTTTTCCGGGCGCTTTTCTGTGATAATTAATGTTTTACATTTCGGGATTCTGGTAAAATGTATGTTTTTGCCCCGCAAATTCTATGTAATTTAGCATTTAGAATGTATCGAATCCAGTCACAGAGTCAGTTGTCGAGACGGAGCATTGAATGTGTTCCCTGCCAAATTCAGTGACTGTCGATGGGGGATATTGTCCGTGGCGTCAGTGGGGAACAGACAGGGTCTAAAAGGATAGGTATTTGCAATTGCAGCTTGCAGATGATCAGAGTGCATGGATGACAGACGGAATTCTGTTATCTTTGACATCAGATTAATATTAAGATTAAATCATGATTTTTGCCGTGAAAATATATTTATTTGTTTAGAAGATGATTAGAAGTTGCTTTACGCTGATTAGAAGTTTATCCTGGACGTTTCTAAGGCGTTGTTATGTGATGACAGGAGCAGAGATTAATTCATCTACCTCTCATTCGCCACAAGGTGGATGTGCTGGCGTTCTCGCGCTCACTGTAGGGCATTTCTGGAAATTAATTGAACCTCAAGAACCCTTCCCGTTCGTCTCAAACTGGTTCAAACTGATTAATGTCTCGGCCTGTATCCGAGCTAGTAATTCTCAAAGCTTTTGCCAATCTCGATGTTGATTAAGGGAATCATTCGGGTATTACCTAACAGTCCTGAGATTTATATCCGGGCTGCCGTATTGATGACAATTTTCGAAAATTGCTAATGCAAGCTTTCATGTCGATAGATGGGAGCTCTCTTTCGTTCCTCGAGTAACATTGCTCATCTGCTGCACCAACAAATTGTCTTCCTTTTTTACAAGTTAGTCCATATCAACCTGCTAACTACTTTGTAATAAATTAGTGAATCAGGTCTCTTATTGTGAACAAAGCTGGGATGTTTGAAGCGATATTCACTGACTCAGCTCCTCTGCCAAAGAGAGTTAAAATACTTTTTAAAAGTTTTGCATATTGAATTTTTAACGACCTGAGATGACGTTTCTGCAAACCAGCTGTAAAATAATTAAGTACTTTGCATCGAATAACACGCTCGGTTTTCATTGTTTTCACTTCCGTTGAAGAACAATAATGTAGGTCAAAGATCGTTGTTCAGATAAGTATAGAAACATACCCCAGGGCCCATTATAATCCCCTCTCCCTACGTGAAAGTCTCTGCCTTATCCTGCAATGTATTAAAGAACCCCACAGCTGTCACCCTGAAGTATAAGGATACCCTCCAGCATTAAGAATCCTGCAATAAATATTCTGGTTGTCTATCCAATCTCTTCCATTCGTGTCTTGAAAAGCTATCTCAGGGTCTCCCCATCGTCCTCAACGCTTGGAGAAAGGAATAACTCACTCGAGACTTTTATTTTGACATTCAGAAGTAACTTTCCTTGTATGAGAAGCCCACCCAAGTTTACATTATTCTTGGACAACTCTTTGACTACCTCCCCCCCGCCCCCACATTACCTCTACACTGCCTAGGCTGTGTACACATGAAATACATTAACCCTTTCGCAGGATCGATCTTCATTACCTACACTTTTCATTTCTTTGTACGCTGTATATGCTGTCGCAGCTTCTGTTCTGGAATTTATGGAGTTAATGTTATGCTGGTGAACGTGCGTGAGTTTACAATAGTTCTCTTTATCTTGCAAATGATGTGTCGATTATCGATTTGAATTTGTTAACACTGCAGTTCTCGGTTACCAACGCAACAGTAACACCCCCCCCCTCCACCCCATTTGTCTGCTGCCTGCTCATTCCCTTCTATCTCGTGTTGAATAACCTGAAGTTTACTAGAATTTATTACCATTCGGTATCACTCCAGGTAAAACAAATGAATTCTGACAAATCTCTACTTTTAGGTTTTGTTGAACGTTTCAGTTCAGGGCTGACATTGAACGTTTCACTTGAAGCAATCGAAACCAAGACGCGATAAGTAAACCTGGAGGCGATCTTTGCCCGGTGATATGATGTTTACAACTAATCTGTAATGGATAAATTAGTGGAAAATGCATAGCTGCAATTTATGAGCATTAATTCAGTGACAGCTAAATGGCAGCAAATGAAATGATTACGTTTCGATCAGATAAAAGAAACGGGTTATCAATCTTAAAATGAAAGTGAAGATAATCATTAACAAGGGTTGTTTAGATAGGAAAGCTCAGTACTCTTCCCTTTGGTCTTTGATCCCAATAGCAGAACAGAAAAATTGCACTTTCGCAATATCTAGCATTTAAATGTCAGATAATAAAATCATTTCATATGCACTGAGTGTACTACGTTGTCAGTTGTCTCCTGCTTGCAAGAAGGTGGTCACTGAGTGCATTTGCAATAACTCTCTCTGCAAACAGTAGAGACTGCCTGCGTGAAAATATCGATCATTGCATGCTTCTGAGATATTCAGATCACTCTGTCTGGTGCCAGCAATCCTCCCACCACCACAATGACGTAGACCACAATTATTTTCTCTTTCGCTGATTGGTCTGAAGAAACAAATGCACTTCATGACCACCTTTGCATGCCGTTATGGTTCAGGTGCAACAACATACATGTCTGATTATATATTTAGGTTTAAGTCTACATGTTTATAAATTTAGAGGCGGTTGAAAGTAGATCAGTGTGGACGAAGTTCGACATTTTCTTTTTGCCTGCTTTGATCCATTGATAATGGTGCATGACTTAGGTGAAAGAGGTCGAATGTGGTGCAACTTCTCGCTTTTTTACATTTTAAAAGGGTAGGTTAGCTGCCTGAGAAATTACGAACTAAAATTTAGCACACCATTAAAGTTCAATGTTCGATGGGGTAGAGATTATATTTATTGAAGGCTGACCTCAGCCTTCTGAAGTGCGCCTGGACTTCGCCTCGGGAGTGTATGCTAACGCCCAGAATCATTGCACACAGAATCTGGAGCCAGATTAAGGTTTCGGGAACTGGACTTGAATGAAAACTTTTACATCCGACTAATGATTTGGAACGAACCTTCGGATACAATTTCAGCAGCCGAGCACATGCATGGACAGTGAAAAGATGTCCATCGATAAGGTAAGATATTAAGACGTATGTTTTGCCTGCTTGGCGCTTAATTTCGTCCGAGCCCTGTAGAAGGGTTTCGACCCGAAACGTAGACTGTACTTTTTTTTTCCCATAGCCTGCTGACTTCCTCCAGCATTTTGCGTATGTGTCTCACTGAATTAATTGTTCATAAAAAGCAGCATTGCTGACAAACACAAACTCTTCTCCCGTTCTCACATTTGTTGGAACAAATTGCGCTGAGCTTAATAGGATAATGATCCATATTGCTCTCTACTTGTTGCCTTCAGTGACGGTGCTGCTGAAGACAATTCCGTACAAGATTCACAGAAAATAGTTAAGTTAAATATGAGACGGTCTACCCTAATACCTCTCCAATAAAGGTATAGATAATGTCTACCCTGCGTGAAGCAACAGCGGCTAATATCTCAGGCAATTCTCAGGATTAGAACCAGCGTTATCGCTTACTTCTCCATAGGTTATGCCCGATATCGTTCGTATAAAACATAAGATTTAGCATTTAATACCGGCGATATTCGCGATATTTGTAATGCTCCGTTGGAACAGATCCCACATTTTCCTTAGTTTTGTTCAGTGGCGCCACAAGGTGGTCAGCTGATCATTTTCCCCCCCTATAAGTGCTTAGCGTTTCAAAGGAGCAGCATTTTTGAAGATAATTAGTGCAGAGGAGCTAATGGTACTACGAATTTCCGAAAGAAATCAAATTGCCTGAATGCAATGTTCAATTGAATGTCTGCTGTGGAATCCCCCCTCCCGCCGAGCAAATCGACATCGAAGCGAGTCATACTTGTCGCCGTTTGGCTCACAGCTTACGAAGAATTTCCCACCCATGTCCCTATCCAGCTGTCCTTTAAAATTGGATATTATTGTTGCTTCAACCACTCTCCCCGAGACGTAACATCTTCAATGTTAAGAAAAATAAGTTGTCCTCAAATTCCTACTAAATCTTTCCCTCTCACCTTAAAACTCTCTCTTGATACCGATTTTCGCACCTTCTAATACACTCACCTGTTTCATACACCTGTTTAGTTACCCCTCAGACCCTATGCTCCAAGAAAAAATAAGTCCCAGCACTTCCTTCCACATGAGATGTATCAGTGCCTCAGCTGCTGGTAAATCTGCTCTGTAATCTCTTTGCTTTTCAATTCAGTGACTCATTTCATACAGCAAGATAATCAAATCGGAACACAATACGCCTGAAGCGGCGTCAGCACCCGAGTTCTCCAAAAGAGCACTCGAAATTCTACCACAAAAAAGAGAAAATATGCAGATGCTAGAAATCCAAGCAACAGGCACAGATTACTGTAGGAACTCAGCAGGTTAGGCAGCATCTATGGAAATATGTACAATCGACGTTGCGCGGAGTGACCACTCATCAGGACTGAACAAAAGATGTAAAGTCAGTGGGCGATGGGAGGAAGTACCACAAGGTGTTATGTAAAACCGGGAGGTGGGAGGAGTGATGAAAGGAGCTAGGATATTGTTTGGCAAAAGTGATAACAGGGTGGAGAAGGGGGAATCTGATAGGAGAGGACAGACGGTCATGGAGGAAAGAAAAGGGGAAGAACACCAGGGGGAGATGATTGGCAGGTGAGGTGAGAGAGGGAAATGAAAGTTGGTAATGGTGTAGGAAAGGGGCCCAAGACTGGAATTTCCAGAATTCAATTTTCATACATCAGTTTGGAGGTTACAAAAAAGAATCATCAGGTGTTCCTCCTCCAACCTGAGTGTGGCCTCATCACGACAGTAGAGGAGACTGTGGAATGACATGTCGGAATGGAAATTGAATTCAAATGGATGATCTCTGGGATGTTCCGATTTTTCTAGTAGACGGATCTCCAGCGGGATCCTACCACAGGGCACGTCTTTCCCTCCCACTTCCCACTTCCTCTATTCTGGAAGGATTGCTCCAATCGTGACTGCCTTGTCGCTTCATACCTGCCGTGCCCACTGATCTCCCTCCTGGTAGTTAACCCTGCAAACACATGAAGTGCTACGGCTGCCTCTACCCCTCCTTCACTATTATTCCGGCTCATAAAACGTCCTTTGAGGTGAGGTGACACTTCACCTGAGAGTGTTTTGGGGTCATCTACTGTATCCGGTCCTCCCAGCGTGGCCTCCGGTGAGACCCGGAGCAGACTGGGAGGCCACTTCACCGATCACCTACAGGCCAGCCGCCAGAAAGAGCGAAATCTCCCAGTGGCCACCCATTTTAATCTCCATTCCCATTCACATTCGGAGATATTAGTCGACGGCCTTCTCTACTGTGGCGATGAGGCCACACTCACGTTCGAAGTGCAACTCCCACTATTCCGTCTGGGCGGCTTTCAACCTGATGGCATGAAGATCGCGTTCTTGGACTTCGGATAATGTCCCGCTTCCTCCTTCCCTATTCCCCATTCCCATTACCCTCTCTCACCTTATCTCCTTACCTGCCTATCACCTCCCTCTTGGGCTCCTCGGACATCTGTCCTCTTCTATTAGATTCTCTCTTCTCCAGCCCTGTGTCAGTATCACCAAACAACTTCACAGCACTTTACTTCACCATTCCCGCTGCCGGATTCACCTATCTCCTTTTGTTTCTTCCTCCCCTAATAACCCTGCTCCCCCGCTTCTCTGACACCTCCTCTTTTTTTCTCTAGTCCTGATGAAGGTTTCCTACTGTATTATTTTCCACGGAAGTTGCCAGGACTGCTGAGTGCCTCCAGCATTTCTCTGTTTTACTTCAGATACTGCACCCAGTGGCAGAGCTGATGAAGGCCAGTGTGCTAAAAAAAAACAGACTCTATCATGCTTCTCCCTGTATTGTTATACTTAGGGATTGTCAGAAACGAGCCACGCTCCCGAATAATGGCTTCAAGACAAATTCAAGGAAACAAAGCTTATTAACAGTTCTGCAGAGCTGGGCCCCTTCAGAGAAGGGAACCCTGAACCTTACAGGGCAGCAGGTTTTATCCTTCTTCCTTACCACCCCTCCTCCCTGACTCGGGAGGTACACAGTCTTATCCCATTCCATATTTGGAGTTGTTTTTTTACACGTTTCTGTAAAACAATAGTCCATGTCTCAGGACTTCAATGATTCCACAAACAGTTAATTTTGTCAAGGCTTTTGCATTCATAATTAGATCACACTTGTTTACAGACTTTAACCCAGACATAATTAAATCACAGTTGTCCCTAAACATAATTAAATCATACTTGTCCCTAGACTTTAACCCGGACCTGTCAGAAACGCACATCTTAATTTTGAATCTTACAATAAATACCACCCTTTTTCTTTTTAAGATGTGCGTTTCAGCTAGCATTTCTCTCACTCCCAGGGGGCCCACCACCCTTCCTCCGCCCCCCCTTGAGGGTCAACTTTCTTCTTTAATAGCATAATCTTTAGCTCATTCGTCCCATGTTGGGGTATCGCTACGGCCTGGAGCTGGAATATACTGCGCCTGATCAGTGTTCGTATACAAGGAATCAAACACGGCAAAAGTAAGAGAATCATTAGACCCCCGCCTGCTACTAGGAGAGCGGTGCGCCACCAACTACCTCCCAGTAGCCCGTCTAGCCAACTCATGTTCCCCAGGGATCTCCAGGTTTGTACTGGCATGTGGGCCAGTTTCCGAATTTTGTCGAATATTTTTAAACACGGCCTTTCCACTGTCGTCTATCTTAAGGCAACAGTTTGTAAGATTGAACTTCCCACATACCCCGCCTTCAGAGGCCAATAGGTAATCCACAGCCAGCCTGTTCTGGTATATTGCTGTTCGCATCTGGCTCTGCTGTTTTGCCAACAGCTCCAATGCCAGTGCCGTTTGATTGGTTATCACTTCCACCACCGCCTGCAGTCTAATAATTCGGTTTAACATGTAGACAGGAGTGCGATACCCCCACGACCCATCCTGGGCCCAGGTCGCTGGCCCATAGTATTCAATGATGCGAGCCGGTGGCCACTCATCACCCCACTCGCCCATCTTTATCTCCCGTGTTTCTCTCCTTAATGAATCAAACAGCTTAATTCCCAGCTTCCGGTCACCCTCCTGAGGCAGGAGGAAGAACTCCGGTCTTATGAGACCCAGGAAGCAAACACCTGCCCAGTCCCACGGTAGTTTGGTATACGCCTGATTACTGCAGATCCAGAATAACCCCTCCGGTGCAAATCCTCCTTTCTTTGCTTCCTTCCATACTTCCCTGACCCTGGGGACCCCTTCGTACGGATTCGTTCCGCTGCACTTCCAGAATTTAGAGCCGTTTCCTACGGCCTCGCAACTGCCATTCAGTTCTCTGGTTATGTACCATGCTGGCTCCTCTGGCCACCAGGTAACATTACCTTCCCTCTTTGCTAATTTAATGCTTCGGCAGGGACTTTCTCCCACCTTTACTTTCCCCTTCCTTTCAACACATACTTGTCCCTCCGGGTAATTGGTCAATTTCCACCTTTGCTTCTTCCGGTCTGGGACATTTGTCCAATTGTGCGCAAGCAATTCCCACACACTCAAGCTCTCACCCCTCCACGGCCACTGTTCACTCATGTGCGGTCCTCCACAGACCCAACAACCACTCACATTTAGGCTCGTGGCAATCCGAGTCGCTAAGTCTATAAAGAGGTTCTCTTTAACATCGGGGAGGACTATATCTCTCTCTATCTCCTGATATATAGACGGGTCCGTGGAGACCACTGCCGCCTTCCTTTGCTCGCGCTCTTCCGCCTCCTTTTTCTTCTCATCCTGTATTATAATCTCCTTTACCTTATCTGCATGTTCCTTAACCAGTGTAGATGGGATGTCCCACTGCCCTCCCTTGTTTATACACAACCACCGGTCTTTCCTGGGACAGCTGAGACTTCTCATGGTCCCCCCCCCCCCCCCGTCCCATGTATCCTTTATTATAGACTTGGTAATAAGGTTTACTGTTCTCCCAACATGTTTCTCTCTTGCTTAGATCATAGCATCGATCATTCACATGCGAGTGGGACACAAATGATCCTGGGAACACCCTCTGCCCCACTCGTACCACGGTTCTGCACTTGTCACATTTCCCTTCAATTTCCCCGACATATAGAATCAAATATATTACAGTCAATAATGTTACAGTCCACATAGAGTTCATTTTTGCTGCCTTTTTAGCCTCACCACCAACGGTTCTTCACCGGGAACACAGGTCCACTCAGTGCGGCTTTCGGGCTTCACCGGTCCTTTTACCCTGGATGCGTGTGTCCACCCTTTTTCTTTTGTCCGTACAGCCGCCTCTGTTGTTAGCAGGACCTGGAAAGGGCCTTCCCACTGTGGCTGTAACTTCTCCGGCTTCCAGGTCCTTACCAGAACCCAATCTCCAGGCACGATCTGATGTAAAGCAAAATCGAGCAGCGGAGTCTGGGCCAAGAGACCCTTTTTCCGCAGTTCTGCAAAGGAACGGGACAGTGCCAGTAAATAGTCCCTTACAAAGATATCACCCCCTTGTAGCGTGGGGTACCCTTCCACCTTATTCCAATACGGGAGTCCAAACAACATCTCATATGGGGATATTCCTATGTCCTTGCGGGGCGCTGTTCGTATTCTTAAAAGGGCAATAGGGAGACACTTAGTCCATGGTAGTTTGGTTTCTAACATCAACTTGGTCAGTGGTGCCTTTAGGGTGCTGTTCATTTGTTCTACTCTTCCCGAACTCTGGGGATGCCACGGGGTATGGTACTTCCATTCGATATCAAGTGCATCGCAAATTAACTGGTGCGTATCTCCTTCTTGGTACGTGGTAGTGACATTCCCGTTATTCCAGCTATCCTTTCTGGGGTAATGCATCGCTGTCCTTTACTGACCCGGTGTCCCAGATACCTTACTTCCTTTTCTACAAATTGTAACTTTTTCTTTGAGACCCGTAGCCCCTGCTTCCCCAGGAAGTTCAGTAGTCTGATGGTGTCTTCCTGCACCCCTTCCTGTGTTGGCCCGGATAGTAATAGATCGTCCACATACTGTAGCAGTTGGCTCTCTGGAGCACATTGATAGATAGATAGATAGATAGATACTTTATTCAAACAAAGTATCAAACGGGGTGCCTTGCCAGGCACCCCGTAATTCCACAATTCTCGTGCACTACGTCTCTGCAGGAATTTAATTTGAATGTGACCCACCTAGCTCGGTCACTCCTGTCCAATTCCGGAACCTGTATTACCGCGATCGCCCAGGAATCCACACGCAGGCTACCCCGTGGTTCCACAATTCTCGTGCACTACGTCTCTGTAGGATTCACCCGCAGGGTAACCCTACGCGTAGTTCCACAATTCTTGTGCACTACGTCTCTGCAGGATCCACCTGCAGGGTAACCCCGTAGTTCCACAATTCTCGTGTAACACGTCACTGCAGGATCTCTTACCTGGGTCCTGTGCACAGAAATTACTCGATCGCTCACTGTCTCGACTGCCTTGACAACCCCTCTTTGTTTCCTTGAGTCCACCGGATATCACTCGCTCAAGCCGCGCGGGGCGACGAGCAAGGAATCAGGGACTGCCGAACTCGGCAGGGTGCACCTTCTCCGATGTCCTTCCTTGCCCCCCTCACGGCTGGAGTGTGGATCCCGGACGAGCGCCCCAAGTTGTCAGAAACGAGCCACGCTCCCGAATAATGGCTTCAAGACAAATTCAAGGAAACAAAGTTTATTAACAGTTCTGCAGAGCTGGGCCCCTTCAGAGAAGGGAACCCTGAACCTTACAGGGCAGCAGGTTTTATCCTTCTTCCTTACCACCCCTCCTCCCTGACTCGGGAGGTACATAGTCTTATCCCATTCCATATTTGGAGTTGTTTTTTTACACGTTTCTGTAAAACAATAGTCCATATCTCAGGACTTCAATGATTCCACAAACAGTTAATTTTGTCAAGGCTTCTGCATTCATAATTAGATCACACTTGTTTACAGACTTTAACCCAGACATAATTAAATCACAGTTGTCCCTAAACATAATTAAATCACACTTGTCCCTAGACTTTAACCCGGACCTGTCAAAAACGCACATCTTGATTTTGAATCTTACAGGGATCAATTTACTTGAGAATCAGTGTTCCTCCGTTCGATAATGTTCATCACTGTGCTACTGCTCACTCAAAGCTCACGTAGATGAGACTCTCTAAACTGCAACAGACACACCGACCTGAAATTCACACCATTTGCAATAGTTGACGTTGTAACGGGAACTTGTGCCATCAGCTGCGAAGTACCTCCATTTGGAAGAAACACTTAAAAAAACTGTAGAGAATTGCAGGGAAAACTCAGAAAAACATAAATAAAATTGACCATTAATCCAGGTGTTAAAATATGTACCTGTGAGGTGATAAAATCATGGAGTCTTCACACAGGAGGTAAAGGCAACGTACTGCAAATGGTACGGGGAATGGGAAGTGAAATAAACATGGCTGGCCATTGGGAAATCCTGCTTTTTTTTCTGGCGGACAGATGGTTTAATGATCAGTTTTATTTATAATGTACTCAGTACCTAATTTATCATGCGGAATATACGAGGGAGAATGGGTAACAGAAATTATGGACTTGTATCATATTTTAGGATTTATTATAGAGCCAGGGATCATCCAGGAATTAAATAGTCTCCTTCAACGCTGAAATAAATATGACATAAAAAGACATGAACTTTCTGGTTGCAGTCTTGAGCTTTGGAATTTCAGATCCATTTCGGTGTTTTGCAGCCTGCTGCGTGTGTAATGCACCCCTCCTGGGCTTTATTTTTGTTACAAATTTGCATGGCTGATAAATGAAGAATGCAATGTATATGGTCAGGATTGCAGCATTTTCAAATTCAGCCGTGGTATTACGATTGGTAGACATAAAAGAAGCAACAGGGAAATCAATTTCAAGTTGACTATGATGTTTTCTGAAAGGGTTGTGTTATGAAACCCCGTAACCAGGTAACTTACCAGCAAAGATAGATGGATCAGCTGAGTCGGATGCTACTATTTTCAAACGTTTTATTCAACAAGGGCACAAACGTATGGTTAATACAAAACATTCAGATCATACACGTCGTCAAAACTCAATCTAAAACACCGGTGTAACCATAATCAATCAGAAATAAGCTCTACAGTTGTCTAGGGGTTAATACTGAGTCCAACGGAAGTATAAAGAGTCACTCAGAAGTTTGCAGGCTTTTCCTTTCTGGGAACCGCTGGGGTTTTCACGTTGTAGAGAGAGAGAGATGATTTAGAAAAGATGAACACTTGCCCGTCATCTTGGCAGAGCAAATCCTTGGAATCAGGGGAGCAGACTTCCCCGTTGTTATTTAAAAGCAGTCTTTCGTTGGTTTTAGCCACAGATTCAAATTCGGAATCTAACGCACGTGGCTTCCTTCAAAATGGCGTCCCGCTCCCACGGGAATCGATATCGTGTTTCCTTGGTGTCTCCTGGGTGCGTCTGAGGTTTCTCCCCCCTCAGACCCGCCTTTATACTTCTTCACGGGATCGCAGGTGTCAATCAAGTTGCAGGTAAGGCGATCTCTCTCTCAACCAGCCCACTTTGCCCGAGGGCTTTTCACGTGGTCTCCATGAGACAATAGTCAATGTCACCTTCATTCTGCTTCTTGGGAGAACATGGTCTCTCTCTCTTTTTGGGTCAGTTGACCCCCCCTTAACTAGGGTTCTTGTGATTCTCACAAAGGAGGGGGCCAACGGCATAACACCTCCCCCCATAACGGGTTTTTAACCAGCGGTTAAAAACAGGTTGGTACAGGATTTTTTTTTTAATCTACATACTACACAAGCTTTTCTCTTCACAGAGTACTACTGTTATTCATTCAAGTCAGGATCTAAACAGGTAACAAGTACAGTGCCCCTTTTCTTCGCGGCTCTCTCTGCATCTTTTTCCCTCTCAGCTCTCTCTGCATCTTTTTCCCTCTCAGCTCTCTCTCTCTCTGCAGCCTTCTCAGCTGCTTCTACTTCTAGCTGCTTTACTTTAAGCTCATGTTCCAGCCTTGCTTTCTCCAACTCTGCCTGATCTGTCCCACTCGCTAATCTCCTTTCGGGAATATTTTCCAAATCCTCAGCTGCAAACACCTTCTTCCCAACATAATGCTGTTGTATGACCCTTCGCACTTCCTGCTTTTTCATTGCTGGCTTCACCGCTGTGAGGTCTAATGCCTGCGCCAAATTTACCAAGTCTGATTTTGTAGCCTTCCTTAGCACCTCTACCGTCGGGTTTCTCCTAAATTCCTCCACATCCATCTTTGCTGGTTTCCCGTCTGGCTACCTGCGTAACCAGATTTAAGTTTGGACTTACAGCCCGATTCACTGACCCTCCCGTTTGGTTTCAAATCCGGGACGAGAACCCCACTTGTTACGAAACCCCATAACCAGGTAACTTACCAGCAAAGATAGATCGATCAGCTGAGTCGGATGCTACTATTTTCAAACGTTTTATTCAACAAGGGCACAAACGTATGGTTAATACAAAACATTCAGATCATACACGTCGTCAAAACTCAATCTAAAACACCGGTGTAACCATAATCAATCAGAAATAAGCTCTACAGTTGTCTAGGGGTTAATACTGAGTCCAACGGAAATATAAAGAGTCACTCAGAAGTTTGCAGGCTTTTCCTTTCTGGGAACCCGCTGGGGTTTTCACGTTGTAGAGAGAGAGAGATGATTTAGAAAAGATGAACACTTGCCCGTCGTCTTGGCAGAGCAAATCCTTGGAATCAGGGGAGCAGACTTCCCCGTTGTTATTTAAAAGCAGTCTTTCGTTGGTTTTAGCCACAGATTCAAATTCGGAATCTAACGCACGTGGCTTCCTTCAAAATGGCGTCCCGCTCCCACGAGAATCGATATCGTGTTTCCTTGGTGTCTCCTGGGTGCGTCTGAGGGTTCTCCCCCCTCAGACCCGCCTTTATACTTCTTCACGGGATCGCAGGTGTCAATCAAGTTGCAGGTAAGGCGATCTCTCTCTCAACCAGCCCACTTTGCCCGAGGGCTTTTCACGTGGTCTCCATGAGACAATAGTCAATGTCACCTTCATTCTGCTTCTTGGGAGAACATGGTCTCTCTCTCTTTTTGGGTCAGTTGACCCCCCCTTAACTAGGGTTCTTGTGATTCTCACAAAGGAGGGGGCCAACGGCATAACAGTTGTATATTGGTGAGAATTTCGTTGACTGCAGAGACCGAATACAAATACAGATATTCTATTGCAGTGTGTACAGGTGTAAGTGGTGGCGCTGGTTAGTCGTTTTTTATTTTGTGTTTTTTTTGGTCACTGTATGATATGATATAGGTGGGTTTCTGAATCGATTATAGAAAGGTATAGATTCACTCAGAAGACAGAGCTATAAATGTAGTTATTTTTTCAGCTAGATATCCTTTCATGAGAACAACTTCTGCTAAATATTCATAGCTATGGGTCATGGATTCTGCACAGGGCAAAGGACCCAGCCCTCCCTCAGAGCCTCGTGGCACCGGTTCTCCTCTTGGCAGCGGCTCCATTGCCTGGAATGTAACTCTAGTTCCCAGAGTTACATATGTTTATCTAAGTAGAAACATAGAAACATAGCCCACAAAACTGTGTCCAAAATGTACTTACTTTAGAAATTACTTAGTGTTACCCATAGTCCTCTGTTGTTCTATGCTCCATGTACCTATCCAGGAGTCTCTTAAAAGACCCTATCGTGTCCGCCTCCACCAACGTCGCCAGCAGCCTATCCCACGCACTCACCACTCTCTGAATTAAAAAAAACACTTACCCTAATTCCAAGCACCTTAAAACTGTGCCTTCTCGTGTTAGCCATTTTAGTCCTGGGTAAGAGCTTCTGACTGTCCATACGATCAATGCTTCTCACCATCTTATAAACTTCTATCAGGTCACCTCTCATCCTTCTCCGCTCCAAAAAGAAAAGGCCAACTTCACTTAACCTGTTCTCAGAAAGCATGCTCGCCAATGCAGACAACATCCTTACAAATCTCCTCTGCACCCGTTCTATAGATTCCACATCCTTCCTGTAGTGAAGTGACCAGAACTGAGCACAGTACTCCAAGTGGGGTCTGACCAGGTTCCGATACAGCTGTAACGTTACCTTTCGGCTCTTGAACGCAATTCTATGGTTAATGAAGGCTTCTTAACCACAGAGTCAACCTAAGCAGAGGTTTTGAGTGTCCTCTGGACTTGGACCCTAATGATCCTCCACAATGCCAAGAGTCTTGCCATTAATACTGTATTCTGCAATCGTATTTGACTATGAAAATGAACTACCTCACATTTATCTGGTTTGAACAACATCTGCCACTTCTCAGCCCAGTTTCAATATCCCGCTCTAACCGCTGTCAGCCCTGAACACTATCCACAACACCTCCAAGATTTGTATCTGCAGCAAACTTACTAACCCATCCCTCCACTTCCTCATCCAGGTAATTTATAAAAAAACACAAAGAGTGGTAGTCCCAGAACAGATCCCTGAGGCACACCACTGGACATCGGCCTCCATGCAGAATATGACCCGTCTACAACAACACTTTCCCTTCTGTGCGCAAAGCAGTTCTAGATCCGCAAAGCAAGTTCCCTTTGGGTTCGATGCCTCCATATTTTCTCAAAAAGCCTAGCATGGTGTACCTTATCAAATGCTGTTATTTACAGTTGGTGCATTGAAACATTGCTCAAGAAGCAGAGTTAAAATTTCAGAGTCAGTTTTCATGGAATTGCGGGACAATGCAGTATTGCAAGTAGATCTTCCTTATATCTCCTCTCAAGCCACGGGAATATTCTGCTGACTGACACACATCAAAAAGCCAAATCAGCACTGGGAAGATTTTATGTATTTGTATTGTTTTCTGTTATTTTAGATTATAATATTTCCCGTGAAATGCATCATCTGTCTAAAGTGTAATAAGCAGTGGAAAATAACTTTGGGTGTTAAGCACTCTTAAATAGACGGTCAGTTTTCATGACAGGCAGAATGATTTTCTGAAAACGGACTAATAATTTCAATGACTGAATGATCTTTTGACCTCTGAACAAGATTTCTTTTTTAATTAAGTTACTTTTATTCACGTCCTAGTCTTCAGAATTGGATCTGCTGCACATTTTAGCAAACATAAGCGACAGTGATCTTCTCGAAATCACCAACTCGTATCGGAACAGACTAGAAGACTCTGTTGTCGAATATGTTATTCCATTATCAACGGCCTTCCAGCGAGAAGCAATGATAAATTCTGATGAATTTAAGGTAGGTTATAAGTACGAGATATTATGTTCCACCATAGGTTCATTAACCTACAGCAGTAACACATTAGTAAGAGCAATTTTTGTTCTACTTTTCATCAGGTATTAAGTTAACAATGACAGTGCACGGAATTTCTGTTATTACACGTAAAATGCTTACGGATTTTAGGAATTTTACCAGACATCCAACAATGTTGAAAATGAAAATGATTAATATTTGTTCTTTAATATTAATAGGAGTTTCACCCTCCCCCCCAAAAAAACGGAGACCGTGGCTTTTATTTGTTTAAATGTATTTGCAATTTTGCAAAATTTGCTAAGAAAAATATATATAGTATGTGGATTATATTTCCTCCATGTCACCTCTCAGTGTGCAATGTCCCTTTCACTGTTAACAATTCATGTTTAAGTGTTTTTGTCTTTCGACTAGCTCCAGATTTTCAAATTGTTTCCTTTCCGTTTCATTTGGTAATATGGGTAATTTTAACCTCTCATTTTTATTCCATTTGAGATAACTTAATGAGCAGAGTACTTATGGTGTTAGCTTCGTCTGGCAATCTCAGTTTTCTGATTAGCTCGGAATTCCTATGTACCCCAGAGTACATTTAAATGGGAAATGCTGGGTCGTTTTGGCTCCTATGTCTGGTAAAACTCAGATTGGGTTCTTCTGTAAATCGAGTGATTTCAGTTTGTCCAGAGTATGTCATTTCTGCGTGATCTTTCAGTGGTTTTGTTGGTAAACGTCTGTAATTAATCATTTGTTCTATTTGAATTGCCGAAGTCTCTGTCATTACTGCACATGAGTTTGCCACTGACCCTGACAGTCTGACCAAACCAGAAAAATGAACTAAGCCAGAATACGACGTGGGATCTGATCCAAGCAGAGTTTCGAGATCAATATGCACGAACAGCAGCAGTGTGAAATTACCACAATTCTCACTGTCTGCATGGCAAAAGCCAGAAAAGAAACTACTTACAAAACATGAATGCCAAGACATCTCAGTGAAGTGTGTGTGTGTGTGTGTGTGTGTGTGTGTGTGTGTGTGTGTGTGTGTGTGTGTGTGTGTGTGTGTAGGTGGGGTGGGGGATGGTGGTCGTGGAAAGTGCTGATAGCTCGCTAAATCTCCCTACTCCGAAGCACTTTGGCACTTCGACAGGAGACCAAAGTCTTGCTGCGGATTGAAACCCCAATGTTCTTTCCAATTTGAACTAATGCCACACAAATTTCCTACTGAACGAGTCAAAGTGGCGAACAGCACTTCCCTGTTCTCTGCTAAAACTCTGGAATGGGCAACAGCCAAGTTGGATCAGCAATGCTCCTTTATTGGCACATTTACCAGTGATCTGATGGCAGTGTTTAATCACCCCATCTGTGGGCGGCAGGCGGCTGCGAAACGTAGCAGACGGTTCAAGAAGAGTGTCGGATTACTCAAAGGCATTCAGTATTATAGCTCCAGAGGGATGGAATGGCGAGGTTCTGGTGGCCATGCTCAATAGCGGGCTCAACAACAGCCTTACCATGAACTGGCAGCTCGTGGTTCTGCAATGGAATTAATGGGGTAACCATATAACGATAGCCATATAACAATTACAGGACGGAAACAGGCCATCTCGGTCCTTCTAGTCCATGTCGAACGCTTACTCTCTCCTAGTCCCACTGGCCCACACTCAGCCCATAACCCTCCATTCCATTCCTGTCCATATACCTATCCAACTTTACTTTAAATGACAACACCGAACCTGACTCTACCACTTTTACTGGAAGCTCCTTCCTCACAACTACAACTCTCTGAGTAAATAAGTTTCCCCTCATGTTACTCCTAAACTTTTGCCCCATAACTCAAAACTCATGTCCTCTTTTTTGAATCTCCCCTACTCTCATTGGAAAAAGCCCATCCACATCAACTTGATCTATCCCCCTCATAATTTTAAATAACTCTATTAGGTCCCCCCTCAAACTTTTATGCTCCAAAGAATAAATACCTAACTTGTTCAACCTTTCTCTGTAACTTAGGTGCTGAAACCCAGTTAACATTCTAGTAAATCTTGCCTGTACTCTCTCGATTTTGTTGACATCTTTCATATAATTCGGTGACCAGAACTGTACACAATACTCCAAATTCGGCCTTACCAATGCCTTGTACAATTTTAACATTAGATCCCAACTCCTATACTCAATGCTCTGATTTATAAATGTCAGCATACCAAAAGCTTTCTTCACCACCCTATCCACATGAGACTCCACCTTCCAGGGAACTATGCACCATTATTCCTAGATCACCCTGTTCTACTGCACTCTTCAAAGCTGTACCATTTACCATGTATGTCCCATTTTGATTATTCCTACCAAAATGTAGCACATCACACTTATCAGCATTAAACTCCATCAGCCATCTTTCAGCCCACTCTTCTAACTGGCTTAAATCTCTCTGCAAGATTTGAAAACCTACTTCAGTATCCACCATGCCACCTACCTTAGTATCATCTGCATACTTACTAATCCAATTTCCCACCCCATCATCCAGATCATTAATGTATATGACAAACAACATTGGACCCAGTACAGATCCCTGAGCCACACCACTAGTCACCGGCCTCCAACCTGACAAACAGTTATCCAGCACTACTCTCTGGCATCTCCCATCAAGCCACTGCTGAATCCATTTTGCTACTTCAATATATATACATAACGATTGAACCTTCCTAACGAGAATTCTGAGTGGAACCTTGTCAAAGAATTACTGAAGTCCATATAGATAACATCCACTGCTTTACCTTCATCAACTTTCCTTGTAACCTCTTCAAAAAATTCAAGAAAATTTGTCAAACATGACCTTCCATGCACAAATCCATGCTGATTGTTCCTCATCAGACCCGGTCTATCCAGATAATTATATATACCATCTCTAAGAATACTTTCCATGAATTTGCCCACCACTGACGTCAAACTTACAGGCCTATAATTGATAGGTTTACTCTTAGACCCCTTTTTATACAATGGAACAACATGGGCAATACGCCAATCTTCCGGCAACATTCCTTATTCGAATGGCATTTGAAATGTTTCTGTCAGAGCCCCTGCTATTTCTGCGGTAACTTCCCTTAAGGTCCTAGGGAATATCCTGTCAGGACCCAAGGATGTATCCACTTTTATATTCCTTAAAAGTGCCAGTACTTCCTCCTCTTTAATCGTCATAGTTTCCATAACTTCCCTACTTGTTTCCCTTACCTTACACAATTCAATATCCTTCTCCTTGATGAATCCCGAAGAAAAGAAATTGTTCAAAATCTCCCCCATCTCGATTGGCTCCACACAAAGCAGTCCAGTCTGATTCTCTAAGGAACCAATGTTATCCCTCACTATCCTTTTTCTATTACTATAACTGTTGAAACCCTTTGGATATATTTTCGCATTACTTGCCAAAGCAACCTCATATCTTCTTTTACTTTTTCAAATTTATTTCAAAAGATTACTTTTACATTCTTTATATTCCTCGAGCACTTCATTTACTCCATGCTGCCGATATGTATTGTATATCTCTCTCTTCTTGTCAGGGTCCGGTCCAGTCCGAAATCCGCGTTCCGGGTCTCGATTTGGTCCGAGGGCTCCGGACTCTGGGTCCTGCAGTTGTCCCTCCCATCACCCGTGAACCAGTTAGGACCCTCCTGGCTCAAGCGGGCACACCTGTGACTCATTGAACTGCAGGTGTTTATAAGGGGCCTTGGGACTGGGACCAGGTGGGTGGTCGTTTTGTTCTGTTTCCCCGCCGGCTCCAAACTCTTCTCTGCATTCTGTTAGCCTGCTCGGGCTCAGATCTACTCCTCATCATGCTTCTCTGCCCCGTACCAGTACTGCCAGGTTGGTCCTCTCCCCCACCTTTCTTCCCATGCGCTGGTCCCGCTTCTCCGCTTGTTTGCTTTGTTCACGCGGTTGCGCTGTCTGCTGGCCTTTCCCGATTTTTCTGCTATCATGGCTGCTGTGTTGGTCACCCTGGACCTATGCCCGTTCCAACCCCTTCCCTCCGTCGGGCAGGCCCGGCCGGTCTGCCGCTGCCCAACGGGGATTCTGCCCGAACCCTGGAATTGTGCCCCGCACCCGCGTACGGGTTCGCGTCGTGCCCAGGCCTCCGGTGTTTCCGCCTCGGAGGCCGCCCTACCCGGGATATATGCGGCCCACCCAAGGAGGGCTCTCCGCCAGCCTATCTAGCCACCTAGCTCTGCCTGGCTGCCTGCCTGAACCCCGGGGACCTGTCTGCCTGCCTAACTGAACCCCGGTAACCTGTCTACCTGAACTTAAACTCAGTGAGCCCGCTCCGCTCTGCCTGCCTGACAGTCTACCTACCTGAACTCCAGCTCTACCCTTAAATGCCATGGCATCCCCATCCTGTCCTCCCCCTAGTACTTCAGCTTCTGCGTCCTGTGTTTGGATCCATCCGGCCCCGTTCATGACAGAACAACCACTCCAAGCATGGACCCAGCGACACAACACTGGAGGCTAGTTCTCGTTTCCCTGGGGTCCTCTCTGCTCTGGACATTCCCCCCCACCTCTCCGTACTGTCCCTGGCCCTCCCTCCCTGCTTTGGTTGCCAGGAGGCTCCCTTGGGGGGAGCTTGCTGTCAGGGTCCGGTCCGGTCCGGAATCTGCGTTCTTTGTCTCGATCCAGTCCGAGGGCTCCTAACTCTGGGTCCTGCAGTTGACCTTTCCATCACCCGTGAGCTAGTTAGGACTCTCCTGGCTCAAGGGGGCACACCTGTGACTCATTGAGCTGCAGGTGTTTGTAAGGGGCCTTGGGACTGGGACCAGGAGGGTGGTCATTTTGTTCTGTTTCCTGTTTCTCCGTCGGCTCTGAACTCTTCTCTGCATTCTCTTAGCCTGCCGGGCTCAGATCTACTCCTCATCATGCTTCTCTGCCCCGTGCCAGTACTGCCAGGTTGGTCCGCTCCCCCAACTTTCTTCCCATGCGCTGGTCCCGCTTCTCCGCTCGTTTGTTTTGTTCGCGCGGCCGCGCTGTCTGCCGGCCTTTCCCAATTTTCCTGCTATCATTGCTGTTGTGTTGGACACCCTGGACCTATGCCCATTCCTACCCCTTGCCTCCCTCGGGCAGGCCCGGCCGGTCTGCCGCTACCCGGAGGGGATACTGCCCTGTCCACCTTTACTGCCCGAACCCTGGGATTGTGCCCCGCACCCGCCTAGGGGTTCACGTCGTGCCCAGTCCTCTTGGTGTTTCCGCCTGGGAGGCGGTCCTACCCGGGATAGATGCGACCTGCCCAGGGAGGGCTCTCCGCCAGCCTGTCTAGCCACCTAGTTCTGCCTTCCTGCCTGGACCCCGGGAATCTGTTTGTCTGCCTGCCTGGATCCCGGGGACCTGTCTGCCTGCCTGCCTGAACCCCGGGAGCCTGCCTGCCTGCCTGCATGAACCCCGGGAGCCTGTCTACCTGAACTCGAACTCCAGGAGCCCACCCCGCTCTGCCTGCCTGAACTCTGGGAGCCCGGTCCGTTCTGCCTGCCTGACACTCTATCTACCTGAACCCCAGCTCTACCCTTAAAAGCCATGGCATCCCCATCCTGTCCTCCCCCTTGTACCTCAGTGTTTAACTCCTGCGTTTGGGTCCATCCGGCCACGTTCCTGACACTTTTTCCGAATCATGTTTCCTATATCCCTTGAAAATCATGGTTCTCTCAAAAGTTTAACCTTTCCTTTCCACCTAACAGTAACATGAAGATTTTGTACCCTCAAAATTTCATCTCTAAATGATCTCCATTTCTCTTTTACATCCTTCCCATAAAACAATTTGTCCCAATCCACTCCTTCTAAATCCTTTCGCATCTCCTCAAAGTTAGCCTTTCTCCAATCAAAAATCTCAACCCTGGGTCTAGTCTTATCCTTCTCCATAATTATATTGAAACTAATGGCATTGTGATCACTGGACGCATGTGATCCCCAACACATACCTCCGCAACTGACCTATCTCATTACCAAATAGGAGATCCAACACTGACCCTTCTCTAGTTGGTACCTCTATGTATTGCTGCAAAAACCTATCCTGCACACATTTTACAAACTCCAAACCATCCAGCCTTTTGCAGTATGGTCTTCCCTGTCTATGTGTGGAAAATTAAAAGCTCCCACAATAACAACCCTGTGCTCACTGCAAACATATGCTATCTGCTTACAAATTTGCTCCTGCAATTCTCACTCCCCACTAGGTTGTCTATAATACACCCCTATAAATGTTACTACAGTTTTCCCATTCCTCAATTCCACCCAAGTAGCCTCTTTCGCGAGCCCACTAATCTATCCTGCCAGAACACCGCTGTATTATTTTCTGTGCCAAGCAATGCAACACTTCCCCCTCTCGTCCCTCCGATTCTATCACACCTGAAGCAACGAAATCCAGGAATATTTTGTTTCCAATCACACCCCTCCTGCAAACATGATTCACTAATAATTACAACATCATATTTCCAGGTAGCAATCCATGCTCTAACTTCATCTACCTTTCTTACAATGCTCCTACCATTAAAATAAATGCATTTAAGAAATTCTTCACCTCTTACTCTCTGTTTATCTCTAATGTTGCAAACAACTTTACTACCTTCTTTTTCTTCCTTCCCCCATACATTTGTTCCTACACTCTAGTTCCCTTCCCCCCTTGTATCTAGTTTAAATCCACTGGAGCCTCTCAAGCAAACCTACCTGCAAGAATATTTGTCTCCCTACAGTTTAGATGTAAACTGTCCCGTCGGAACAGGCCCCACCTTCCCTGGAAAACAGCCCAATTGTCTATAGATCTGAAGCCCTCCCTCCTGCACCATGTCTTTAGCCACGTGTTGATCTATGCTATCTTACCATTTCTAAACCCAACTGCACGTGGCACTGGTAACAATCCTGAGATTGCTATCCTGGAAGTCCTTTCGTTTAACTTGGCACTTAAATCCCTACACTCACCTTTCAGGGCCTCCTCACTCTTCCTTACCACGCCATTGGTCCCTACATGGACCACAACATCCGGTTGCTCAGCCTCACACTTGAGAATACTGAGAACTCGATCTGCGATATCAGGAAGGCAAGAGACCATCCGGGATTCTCAAACTCTTCCACAGAATCTCTTATCTGCCCCTCTAACTATCGAATCCCCTATCACTCCTGCTCTCCTCTTCTCCCTCCTTCCCTTCTCAGCTGGGGGCTCAGTCTCGGTGCCAGAAACCCAGCCCCCAACCATTGCAACTTGTCCCTGGTAGGTCATCCCCATCAACAGTATCCAAAACGGTATACTTACTATCGATGGAAACGGCCACAGGGGTGCTCTGCTCATTCTGTCTAATCCCCTTCCCTCTCCTGACAGTCACCCAGTTAGCTGTCTCCTGACTCTTAGGGGAGACTATCTCCCTGTAACTCCTGTCTATTTCTGCCTCACGAATGACCCGAAGTTCAAGCATCTCCAGCTCTAGTTCCCTAACACGGTTTGTCAGGAGCTGCAGCTGGATGCACCTTTTACAGGTGGTGTCAACAGGGACAATTGTGCTGTCCCTGACTTCCCACATATTGCAAATGAAGCACTCAACTGCCCTACCTGCTGCCGCCATTACCTACTCCTAAGCTGATTAAATTATTTAAAGGAGCATACCCGGCCTTACCTCACTTGGAGTGAAGCTCGTGTTCAGCCTCTGCTCGCCTTTTTAAATTCTCCTGCTGTCTCACGGGCCGAATTTCACATGTTGCACAGTAGTAAGCCATTCAAACCTCGCCTCTGGCTGTTCTCGCTGAAGCCTGTTGAGCCAATGCCGTCCCACTGTGCTTCAGTCCACTCCAAAAATGGCCGCAGTATATGGCGGTCTTTTTTTAAACCTTTGGCGCACTACGTCTCGCGCCTGCGCAGTATAGCCTCCTTTCCCCGATCAGTTTAATAAAACGGCTTCTCTCTGAGATACCGTTACTTCTTCCCTCCCCGCCTCTTGCTTCGACTGAATCATTACTTCGATTACTTCGACAGTAATCGACTGAATCATTCGTCTGGACCGCCGTCTGTCAGAACCTCGGCAAGATCAGCGCCAGTCATTCTTCAGCTTCTATCGAAGCTATCCTCGCCCTCTTCCAACTTTACCATTTCCTCCTATTCAACCTTTGGCGACTGATTCGCTGGATGCATTTGAGATGGGCACAATTTTCAGTTGCTGATCACGACGGTGGATTTTATGTGAAATGTTGTTTGTGCAGTGAGAAACTGGGACCGCCCAGTGACAGTCTCTTCAGCATCTTCCTTAAATAGATCCTCGAGGTGAAATATCCCTACTTGTTTGATTTGGAATCAAATGGAGTCTCCCATACGACATTTGTTGACTCTTGTTCAGTGGTAACTTCATAGATTTAGACGTAGTAGTAGAATTGGGGGCAGCAATCTCCATACCGTCATTCCCTTGGGTGGTGTCTTTTCAGCCGGGTAACGTTTGTTAAATTTCCAGACTATTAGGCTTTGGGAGAAGGCATCACCATGAAACACCAACGTTCCACATGATTCATTCTACTGTGATCCCTTGGGTATCCTTGTGTATCCCAGCATGTAGCTGGAAAGGACTGGACAGGGCATTTATACAGATTGATTGCCCAACTGCAATAATGTTTGTTTTTCATCAGTGACACATTACCGCGCATATGTGTCCGGGGCATACGAGGTTAAAACAAAAATCCATGATCCTGTGTCCTGCCATCCTATGTTTGAAGTTGTTAACGAGATTGAGAGAGTCTCTCCTGAATATTAAAATTTCCTAGCAGGGAGAAAGTGGCTGCATCGCTGCCACCTGATTTTAATTCTGACTGCACCATTGAGTTATTGCCGGCTTACTGCCCTTCCAGAAAGAGGCTGTTCTCCCTATCTGGTCCTACGAGAAGGGTTATGGACAAATACCTGAATGTGGCATTTCCAGTGGTCTTATCAGACCCTTGACCTTCCCTGTAAATGCAGACTTTTGCTTTGTTACAAAGAACGACGGTACAATGGCAGCCTGCATTGAATAATGGAGTTTCGTTTAATGGAATTAAGCTGATATCTAGAATGTCAGTGGACTTAACCACGGTAAGTCCGATGGTCATTCTTTTTTAGTTAACTGTTTTAGTTTTACAATTACTTCTCACTTGGATTCCAAGAACATGAAGCTTGGTGCTCTATCTAGGCTAGGCAAATTGATCTCCCTAATTCGTCAGATAGGTCGGAGTCGATAGATTCTGAGAATCAGTGTTTGTGGATCCTGTCACGTGGGATATTGATGCACAAGTCAGATAAACACTCGAAGGGAGTAATATAGTTCCCAGTAATGCTCCCATTGGTCGCTCACCCCAGCTTAGGTCAGACGTCCTCAAATAGGAACATACATCGTGGATAACAGTACACCCTGGTGTTTCCTGCACCCTTGGAATAATAAAAATACCTTATTGAGGGCTGGATATTACTATATATGTCGTCATTTTCCCAGGCCTGTGACGTTTGTGGACATTCCAGAGATTCCAGTTCTTCTCCTCATGTTCTTTTCCATCCCCTCCGCACACCCTCCAGCCACTGTCCCATCTCTCTCTGAATTTTATCATTGCCCTTGCCCCATTCACGATCCTTTACTGTTACTTAAGTTGATTTTCCAAGACTTGTAAATGCTTCCCCTTACTAACTTGCATAGCCCATGGGACTGAAGATGATTCATTGCAGCAGACGTTTAGCGTATAATGATTTATTTTCACATATTCTCTCTGACAGGGGCGCACAATCTATGCCCAAGTTCTGGAAAGCATTTTGTAAACTTTCTTGGACTGCTTCTCGTCTTACTAGTTTAACCCACATACGAATGGTCAGACAGAGAGAACCAACCACGACGCGGAAGACTTTTTTGGTTGCCTTGATTCCTTTTGGAATGACCATACAATTCAGCAGAGATAACTCATAACACCCTTCACCATTCACCATTTGGCATCTCTCAGAAAGAATGTAATTTTGGTTTTAATCCTCTCTTTCCAGAGAAGGACGTGGAAGTTGACGGTCCATATGCTAATCTGTTTATCGAGCGCTGTAAGCAATGATGGCTTGAAGCCAAGGGGACTTTGGACCTTACTTCGCTGAGGCAACAGTTCTATGCCAACAAGAGGAGGCGTATAAGTTTTTCTTTTGCATGGGTTGGCGGTTTTCTCTCTCTATCCAAGGCTTTCCATTAAGATTGAATCGCGAAGCATTATCCTCGCTTCATTGGGCCTTTCAGTGCCGATAAAAAGATCAATCTTTTAAGTTATGGACTATCTCCACTCTGCTGTCGTTTAAACTCTATTCTCAGGATTCCCTCTGCTATGAGGACCATTGGCGAATCGCATTTTACACTGTCTGCAGATTGCTTGACTTCCGCAAGTTAAGGTCCAGTTCTATTGATTAGTCAATTGGGAGCTGTCTCTTCCGGAAGAAAGGACGTGTTCCTTTCAGGGATATTTTGGATCCTGCTCAGATGACTGATTTTCATGGGCATCAACAGGATCACCCTTAGCCACCAGTAGTCGGCATTAGTAGGGGGAGTGGTGATGGTAGTGGGCAGTGGGGATTGAGGGGTTGATTAGAAAAACGGGCATTTTTATGTCAATTAGTATGTTCACAGTATTTTCTCAGAGTCAATTCGTGGGTCTGCAGTGTTCCTTCTATCGTTTAGCTCTTATGTCCAATTGTTTGTCTTTGCGCTAGCTCTGTTTCTTTTTCCATTTTGATTTGTATGTGTCTCTTTTGGTACCTGGGGGAATTTAGAACTTCCTTGCTATTTATCACTTCTAATCAATTTGGGCCAATTTAATTAGCACTGTGTTTGGAGGTGTTGGCGTTGGGTTTTATTCCTTCGTCTGAACAACGATGTTGTCTGATTGGTCCTGAATTCCTATGTGCTTCAGATTGTATTTCAGGGGGGCATGCCAACCCCTCATTACTCAGTCGTTTTGCTTCTTCTCGGGATTGTTTTCCTGTTGATAGTAAATCATTTCAGTTCGTGAACATTTTCTTTCATTTGCTTGAGCTCTTGTTAATCTTGCTGGTTAAATGTAGTACATAATCTTTATTTTTCTTTGAAATACTGACTGCTGTATGATTACTGTACTTGAGTTCACTCGTGACCCTGACAAAACCCGTCTATAGATATCGCATTAACTCAAAAACACCGATGATCTTGGTGTTCCTTTATTTGTTCCATGGCCTTAGAAACCAAATCTTCTGTCCAGATGGCGCCAGAGACCAACCACATCATCTTGCAGACAGTTTACAAAATGACTGAATACTCTTGTTCTAACAAATATACTTCCTCCTCCTCCTCCTCTTTTCTTCTTTTTCTTCTTCTTCTTCTTGTTTTCTTCTGAAATGCGATCTGTTGCAGCATGAATATTCCATTTTAAGAATGTTCGATTAGGCACTTCTGCCGTCCCCTGGGAGATTCGACGTGTACGGGATTCTGTGTCGATTCTGAATGTTGGAAAACGAACCATTGGCCGGCTTTAATAATTCTCGCCGATGAAATTGTCCAGCAAGATAAATATCGTCGAGGATGAGAGCGAAAAAGGGACCAATTGTTCAACACTGAATTAGTCTGCATTTGTGGATTGCGGCCACCTGCTGCGCCCCGAGAGCAATTTGAGTACTCCACGATTAACGTTATTTGTTTAGTTTTTTAAATTGATTTCACAATTTATTCTTGTTTTGCCCATTGTGTGCTGATAGTCTTCTTGGCGGTCCCCCTCCGGCCTCCGCCTAAATGTTAAATGGAGGACATTCAAGTTTGAAAGTCACTGTTAATGTAAGATTGAATCAGGATATAAATCAGGTTCACATTGCAATCACAGAAAGAATCGTCACATATTTGCTAAAGTTCCTTCCTCGTATAGAATTACGTTCTGTTCAGTAATCGATAGGCAGACTCTCATCTGTTCATGTACGAGATTGCTTATATAAGCATTTTCATTCGTTCCGACCACACACATCTGTCATGGCTCCTTAATCTGACAACTTGCTTTTATGAACACTGTTCGAAAATCCCGAAAGAACATAAGATGATTGGTAATGCATCTGAATAAGTCCTAACTAATTTGTTTCTTTCTGTTCTCTGTTACCGGGGGGGGGGGGGGGGTATGGGGGCTGGTTATTGGGATTTAAGTTGATCTATTCAGATCCCAATTGGTTTCAACTATTCCCTTCTTGATTGTTCTACTGCTTTACAGAATGAAATTTTCAGTATGTTCAGTCTGATCCTCAGAGTCAACCTAACACCTTAATAGTGTAATTAGACTACTCTGCCTTGAGACAAGGAAAGTGCATGTGGTCACCTCTGTCAGAATATTTCACTTCACACAGTAAACCTGATTTTAAAACCAATGCAATAGGCAGTAAATATAAACTTCCAAAGAAATCATTGTTATGCCTGCCGCCAAAAATCGCCAAAGAACAGGATAGCAGTATATTTAGAAAGTTTTGAAAAACGCACACATTTATAACATGTTTTCAAATTATTGAGCGCAAGTTCACTTTCCTCATACATTTTCAACACCGAAACAAGATGCACAGGAAATGCTAACTCGATAACATGCTGAATTTCTCTATTTAGGAAGTCAATAATCTCGTTGCAAAAAAAGAAAATAAGATCGCATGCAAGAAGCTCTTCAACAAATTTATCGACAATGGCTATGATGACATTCGAAAACTGTGGATGATACTGGAGAAAAATCAGAAGATAAATCTGAAACTGAATGCAGTCATAAAGGAAATTGTAAAAACAGGTACTGATTTACAATATATATATATATATAAATAGGAAAGACCGGACGAGCATAAGATGCAGGAGCAGAAGTAGGCCATTTCGCCCATCTCTGCCATTCAAGCATGGGCTAATCCAATTCGTCCAGTCATTCACACTCACTTGTTTTCACCCCATACCCTTTGATGCACTAGCTAATCAAGTACCTATCTGTCTCTGCCATAAATAAACCCAATAATTTGGTCTCCACAACCACTCGTGGCAACAAATTCCATAGACTTAGCACCCTCTGATTTAAGTAATTTCTCCGCATCTTTGTTCTAAAAGGACGTCCTTGAATCATGAAGTTGCGCCTTCTGTCGTGGTTTCTCGTGCCCCACAAATGACCAAGAGACGCAGAAGATTCTTCAAGAAGGGTTAAACTTTAATTTGCAAATCAAAGCTGAGACAGTCATTGAGCTAGTCGCTGATTGCCCCCCGACCCCTGGACACAGCATTTTTTATAGCAATCTGCTGGTCCAGTTGCATTAGCATATGTAATCGATCTATAGTTGCGTATTGCACGTACCACACATACATCATGTCCCTACTGTTTCTACCCATTGACTTAATCATGTTCTAATCTACATCTCTTAGCTATCTCTCATTAACATACCATTGTCTTCTACATTTTTAGGATTTCTGTCTCCTACTAAATTGGGTACATGCATGGCAAATAATAGTTGTAGGATTATGTGACTTAATTATGTTCTAATCTACATCTCTTAGCTACTTCTCATTAACACACCATTGTCTTCTACATTTTTAGGATACATGCATAGCAAATAGCAAGTTTCAAAACTGACTTCATAGTTTTGGTAAATTTATACTTTTATACTCCAATATATTCCCCCTTTGAGACCCAGAGGGTGTCGCACAGAGAAAGAAGACCAAGAGTCCGCGCACAAAAGCCCCAATAAACTCAAGCACTTATTCCCAAATCTCGGGTTAAACTATAATTTTCTGCGCCAAGACCTCAAAGTATTCTCTCCCTGTTACCCTGGGCCGCTGAGCCAAAAACCTGTCCCTCTGTATCTGAGACAGGGAAAAAGACTCAGAAGCCCTTCCAATCTACTCCCACACTGTCGTTTTGCTCTTGTTCATCCTGCAGGTGTGGTAGGCTGTAACGATACATTTTCGGTGTTTCTTTCTCCACTAAGCTTGCTCCAGTAATTGCCACGAGCATCAGAAATTGTTTGGTTGCAGCAGGCACTACAAGAGATTTGAGACAATGAAGAAAACAGCACAGCACAAACGCAAAGCTCAACAATATAATACTGACAGTTATTGCTATTTTAGTCAGCTATGCTCCCCATCCTCCGAGTCTACTTTCTAACCAATCAAAGAACTGATGTCCGAACCCTGCATTCCGTTTGACCTACGTCCGCAGATTCTTTAACTTATTCATTGCTCTGGTGAAAGACCCTTCTGGGTTAGTATTGGTCGGTATGAAAGTGCAGCATTGTTCTCCAAACATTATGCGCACACACACACACCCTTTTTCTGCCAAAAGCCTGTCCAGTACCTGTCTGTTTTGCCACGCCATCCTGCTAGTTGCATCCAGCTGTTGCCCTAAGGCCTCCAGTGCATCATTGGTGTAGTTGATGAATCTCTGTTGATTGTAGTATATATAGTTTATCCATTCAACATTTTTGCTTACCCCTATCACAGGTATGACAGCTTCCCAGTGAGCATCTCATGCGGTGTCAGGCATGTCACTCGATTAGTTTGCATGCGGTAACTCATCAATGCTAATGGTAAAGCATTGACCCAATTAAGTTTAGTGTCTGCACAAATTTTGTTTAGTTTGGCTTTCAGGGTTCCATTAATTCTCTCTACCATGCCCTGCGACTGAGGGTGGTATACACATCCAAATCTTTGCTGTATCCTCAGCGCCTGTAGTACCAGTTTGACCACTTTCTGGATAAAAGCTGAACCATTGTCTGAGCTAACTTCTGTAGGTATTCCAAACCTTGGGATCACTTCATTTGTCAGAAATTTTACCACTGTCTTTGCTCCTTGACCTCTTGAAGATACCGCCTCCACCCATCTGCTAAATCGATCAATTACTACCAGCATGTATCTTTTCCCTCTCACTGTCTTTATCATGTCTACGTAATCGATCACTAGATGTTTAAATGGTCCTTCAGGTACAGGAATGTGACCTATTGGGGTTGTAATTCCCTTCCTAACATTATTTTGTGCGCATACCTCGCACTGTGACAAGACAAAGTCCACTGAAGCCTGTAAATAAGGTGACCAAAAACCATCCTTCTTTATTTTCCTTATCACTTCCCCCCTTGCACAATGGTCCATCCCATGCGCTTCTGAAATCAGAATCGTCAGTAGAGGGTGGATGCTACCAACAAACCGTCTTCCGTGCTCCACAAGCCTTCCGGGTTCTGCTTGGCCCCCCCTTTTTCTCCACATTGTCTGTTCTGCCAAAGTTGCCTTACCCTGTATTTCAATTAGGTCCTCTATGTCAGGTTCTGGCGTTAGGCTTACCTGGGGGGCAATGACAGCTGATGTACATCCAGACGCTTTTCTGGCTGCCTCGTCCGCAGCTTGATTTCCCTTTGTTATTACATAATTTCCCTTTTTGTGTGCCTGGCATTTTACTATAGCCAATGCTTTAGGTTTCATTATGGCTTTTAAGTCTAGAATTTGCTGACAATGTTGTATGGGATCTCCATTACCTTTTTTAAAACCTCTCTGCTTCCACACTGCCCCGAACAAATGGCATACTCCATGAGCATATGCCGAATCAGTATAGATATCTACTTTCTTACCTTCCATCATTTCACACGCATCTGCCAGGGCTTTGATTTCTGCTAGTTGGGTGGAACACGGTTGGGGACAGGATTCCATCCTAATAATCTTATAGCTCGACTGATCCCGCCACACCACCGAGAACCCTGCATGATTTCCATCATAATCCCTATAGCAAGAGCCATCTATGAACAGAATTTTTTTATCTATATCCTCTAGTGGTTCTGACCGTAAATCTGCTCTCAATTTGGCAAATGCCATCGTCCTCCCTACACAATCATGGGGTTCTCCTTCATAGTCTAAAGGGACAAAATCGGCCATATTACTGGTAGTGCATCTCTGTATAGTTATATCTGGAAACGTCAATAGCATCTAATACGCTGCTATCCTGGCTGGCGTCAGCACAAATTTCCCCCTTTCTAGCAATTCTGCTACTTTGTGGTGTGTGTACAGAGTCATAGGATAGCCCAGAGTTACAGATGATGCCGTTTCATATGCATATTACAGCGCTGCCAATCCCTGATAACAGTGTGGATACCCCTGAGCCACCTCATCTAGTCTTGTACAGTAGTATGCTACCGGCTGCTTTGCTTTTCCTGTGCCTGTCTCTTGTGTTAGAACCGCTGTGACATAACCCTCCTGTCGGTTGGATACATACAAATGAAAAACCTTCTCGTAGTCAGGCAAAGCTAATGCTGGTGCTGACTGCAATTCCTGCTTAATAGTATTGAAAGCTATCTCCGCCTCTCCATTCCACTGTAAGCCATTCTTCAAATTTGTATGTCCTGCTTCTTTCATTATCTTTCTCAAAGGTGCCACAATCTCAGCATATTCTCCTATCCAATCTGAGCTGTACCCTGCCATTCCCAAAAACGTCATCATCTGCCCTACAGTCTGGGGTTTTGGGGCCTTAGTTATTGCCTCAATCTGATCTGGTGCTATCGCCTTCACTCCCTTGGATATTACCCTGCTTAAGTATTCCAATTGCTGCGTGCAAAATTACAGTTTCTTTTTTGATACTTTATGTCCTCCGCGCTCTAGTTTCTCTAACAGAGTTATAGTGTCCTGCTCACACAGTTCCTCGCTGTGGGAGCAAATCAGCAGGTCATCCTCATACTGTAACAATGTACTTTCCAATGGCATGCCCTCTAGGTCTGCCTTCAATACCTGATTAAAAATGTGTGGTGAATGTTTAAATCCTTGCGGCATTCTGGTATAGGTATACTGAGCACCTCTGTAAGTAAATGCAAACATTTACTGACACTGATCGGCTAGAGGAATGCTGAAGAAAGCCGAACACAAATCAATCACTGAAAAGTAACTTGCTTCTGGTGGAACATTAGTCAAAAGCGTGTGTGGGTTGGGGACTACCGCTGGCTAGTCCTCTACCACATCATTTACCGCTCGCATGTCATGCACCAATCTCCACTTAGATTTATCGGCTTTTAAGACCGGCAGCAACGGGGTATTGCATGGACTGTTTGTTCTTTTAAGCACTCCTATTTCAAGCAACCCCTGCACTGTCGATGCTATTCCCTCTTCTGCTTCTGATCTTAGAGCGTATTGTGGTCTCCTGGGTGGAATTGCTCCCCTTTTTAGCTTTATTTCCATCGGACTAGCTGTATTTATTTTCCCTACGTCCGTGTCATGCTGTGACCACAGAATAGACGGCAACTCATCTAACCTTTTATCTTTCTGCTGGCCTCTTTCCTTTCCCAGCAAGGGCATGTGTGGTTGGGGAGTTATTTCGACTTCTCTCACTGTCCATACCATATCTACACTTACCATTATTTTAATGCAATTGTTGTCTTCTGATATCCACACCTCTGGCATGATTTTCCTCCACACTGTTACGGTTTCAGCACTCTTAACTAAGGGTCCTAAGTCTTTAGACTGATATCCCTTGTTTACCAACAAAGTTACGTGGGGCACAGCCTCCGGTATCCTGTACCATTTTTCTAAAAAGGTGTTCCACTTAACTTGTAAAGCTGCCCTTTGCTTTCCAATTATCACAGCTTCCCCCTTCCAGATGCTGCTGGGTACATGCCTCCAGATGCCATCTCTCCTCTAACACCCTGTTCTGAGTCTCGTCAAAAATCACTGTACAATGTAGCTCAGATTTGGGCATTACAGCCCTGGGTAATATAGCCTGCACGCCCTTTTTCCATTTTTCCTAGGTTTCCTGAATCTGATCTGCGATGTCTCCTATCCAAAAGACATTAGCCTTCTTGTCTTCTCACACTATCAATTGAGCCCCTGCTCTTTTCACACTCAGCCCATTTCTGGTGCATTCTAATTTTAATTCCAGTTTCAATAAGGCATCTCTGCCTAACAAATTAATCGGAGATCCTTTAAATACTAGCACCAGCAAAACAATTCCTTTATTTCCCATTCTCAACCACACTGGAGCCGTACACTGCATCAACTGTGTTTTCCCCGAGAACCCTACCGTCTTAATAAAGTTTCCTGTCATGGGAAGGTGAAGGGCATTCTGTGGCTGTACACAAGTGTACGTGGCTCCAGTATCTATCATCATTGGAGTCAGTTGCCCTTCTAACATAACCTGAACAATGGGCTCCTCATCTGTCTCCCTTGTTATCATTGGTAATGTCCCTTCCCACTCAAGTTCTCGGGGCACCCCTACTATCTTGCATAGGGGTTCACAGGTCCGCTTGGGCCTGTGGGGGCTGGTCCTTGGCTAAACCTTAGTTCCCTTCTTATCGGTTCCTGCTGGTGTGTGACAGGCCATAGTATAAACAGACAATCTCTTCTCATGTGACCTGGCTGATTACATTCCCAGCACAATCTCTCTACCTCTCTTTCCCACTGTTTCCTCACCGGTCCCCTTTGCCAATAGCTCCTCTGTTCCCCTCCTTGGGACTTCCAGTCCTGTCTGGGCTGTTTGAATTTAGTCTGTTCCTGATAGGGCATTTGTGGGAATGCTCCCTCAAAGACAATTATTGGCATGGGGTTTACCAGCCCTTGTCTTACAGTATGATCGGTCCCTCCATATAGCAGTGTTTTGTCCAGTTCGATGGCTGTACTCGAACTGGTGGTTGCTGGCAGCATCTTTTTGTTTTTCTCTTTTTCCTTTTTAAGTTCTTCGAGCAGCATTTGTATTAACTTTCTTTGCACTTCTTCCTGCTGCTCAGCCAACCTTCGTTTGTCTTTCCGGTACTTTTCAACCGAATGGACTACGTGGTCTCTAAATTCTTGTGGGGTCATTGACGTCAGCCTAACCACTTCCTCCAGTTTGGATTTTACTTGTGGAGGCATTGCATCCAAAATGCTATGTCGGAACAGTGAGGTAATAAATAAGCTATTCTCCACCTCTTGCTCAGTCGCCAGTCTCCACCTTTTCAACTGGTTTTCTACGTAGGCTGCTGGGTTTTCAGTGTCTCCCAGTGGATCCCCTTTTAAGGCTTTGGGGTCCACTTTGGGTGGATAAAGCTTTCTGAGGGCCTGCCATACCCTCTGCCTCACTCTGTCAAACCCATCTCCATCAGTTCTTGGGTCGTTCGAGTTTACTATGCCAGCCATTTCCATTAGTTCGTTAAATTTGGAGGTTCCCATCAACCTTATCAACAGTGCCTTCAAATCTCCCATAGCCAATAATCGTCACGCCGTTTCTTCTTCAAAGGCTCTAATCCATTTCCCTGCTCCTTCATGTAGATTGGGCCGAGTGTTTTTCAGCCCTTCTAGGTCCTGGGATCCCCAAGGGATATACTGCACTTGTCCTGATCCTTTAACTAACAACGGCATAATTCTCCCTCCTTCTTCCCACCTGCCCTGGCTCTTCTCCTCACCTGACTCCCCATCTGTCTCAGGGTATATCTTTACTACCTCCCACACAAATGTCTCCGGGGTCCTCTTCTTCCCTCGGTCTCCCTGTGAAGTCCTTCCTTTCTGTCTTGATTCAATACTTGGTTGGCCCCTGGAGTATTTTTCGCATCTCTTCTGGCAATCCCCTCTCAGTAACTTATCTAGCTCTCTCTCTACTTCCGCAAGTCGCTGCCCTACTGCCTCCTTCTCCTCTTCTAGGTTTCTGCCTCCTACCACTTCCCCACAAATTCTCGTGTCCTCTCTCTTTCCACTTAACTCTTGCTCCTCCAATGAGTCACCTTCTCTTTCTTCCTGTCCTGATGAGCCACTTTCTTTTCTAGTCTGTTTATTTCTATAGTATAACCGATACTACTCATACTCCTTTACCTCTCTCAAATATTTCATCAGTTCAATCTCTTCTCCCATTTCTCTCTGTACCTGTTCTATCTTTATCCTTTCTGCCTATATCTCCTTCCATATCACCGCTTTTTCCTTCTCGTATTGTTTTTTTTCCTCATTATCCCAAACCTGTACTTCTCCCTGCATGCTTACTGTTCCCGTCAGCAGGGGGCACTGCTTAGGGGTTCCTTCCTCATTATAGGGAGGGGGGTTTTCTGTTTCTTTCGCATCTGGGTACGGAGCCGAAGCCAGCTTCTCACCGTACCCTTCTCTCTCTCTAACAGGCTGTTTCTCCAGCACCTTAGTGTCTTCCTCACTTGTAATCAATATTCTACCTGTCCTCCTCAGCCTTTCTCCCTCCGTTCTGAAGAGTTTTAGCACTTCCATTTCTCGTTCTATTTTTGCCCTCTTTTCTTAGATTTATCTTTTGGTTTGTAATTTTTAATTAGTCCCTCCATTTCTTCGCACATACTTACATCAAATGTTCCTTCTCTTGGCCACTTTGTGACCAGGTTTTTGGTTCTTTTTTCCCATTTTTCTGAAGTTTTTGTGATCTCATTTTTAATTAACGGGAATTTTTTGCTCAGAATCTTTACTGCCGTTCCTTTACCTGTCATGTTATTCTCTCTTTTTAAGGTATTTCAGAGATTCACAGTTTGTTTACTGTATAATATTATTTACTCTAATTCTACACCTAGTCTAACACCACGTGGACTTTTTCTTTACTAAACTTACTCTAATTCTACGCCTAGTCTATTTTCCTTTCCCTGCCCGTTCAGCCCTTCGTTTTATACGAACCGGTACCCACAGGGATTTACCAACACCACATGGACTTTTTCTTAACGTATTATTAACTTATTTGTACTTACCCTCACTGCAGTGTTCTTGATCAATCCTCTGAGCCTCCTCTGTTAACCCCCAATTCTGCCAGATTCTTTGGATCGGAGAGACCCTTCGGCAGTGGTTCCACACTTCTGAGACTCCAAGACCTCCCCAAAGCCAATAGAATTCTTAGTCCAAATTGTTGCAAAAAGCGTTTACCTTTTGTTTGGGTGCACCCTTAATTCTGTTAGCCTTGTGGGGTCCCTAGAGGACTGGGAAGCGTCACCAATCTGCCGTTTCCTTTCCGCGGGTCTCTTTCCGGTCCTGCCGCGGTCGCCAATTTTGTCGTGGTTTCTCGTGCCCCACAAATGACCAAGAGACGCAGAAGATTCTTCAAGAAGGGTTAAACTTTAATTTGCAAATCAAAGCTGAGACAGTCATGGAGCTAGTCGCTGATTGCCCCTTGATCCTCGGACCCAGCAATTTTTATAGAAATCTCCTGGTCCAGTTGTATTAGCATATGTAATCGATCTATTGTTGCGTATTACACGTACCACACGTACATCATGTCCCCATTGTTTCTACCCATTGACTTAATAATGTTCTAATCTACATCTCTTAGCTACCTCTCATTAACATACCACTGTCTTCTACATTTTTAGGATTTCTGTCTCCTACTAAATTGGGTACATGCATAGCAAATAATAGTCGTAGGATTATGTGACATAATTATGTTCTAATCTAAATCTCTTAGCTACTTCTCATTAAGACACCATTGTCTTTTACATTTTTAGGATACATGCATAGCAAATAGCAAGTTTCAAAACTGACTTTACAGTTTTGGTAAATTTATACTTTTATACTCCAATACCTCTTGTTCTAGAATCCCTACCATGGGAAGTAACTTTGCCATATCTAACATGTTCAGGCATTTTAACATTCGGAATGTTTCTATGAGATCCCCCCCCCCCCCCCCGCCCCCATTCACCTGAACTCCAGGGAATACAGCCTAAGAGCTGCCAGACGTTCCTCATAGGTAAATCTTTGATTCCTGGAATTGTTTCCGTGAATCTTCTCGGAACCCTCTCAAATGTCAGTATTTTTTTTATAATAGAGAACCCAAAATTATGTTTGTACACACACTGCCCCAAGTGTGGTCTCACAAGTGTCTTGTAGAGCCTTAACATCAAATCCCTGCTCTTATTTTCTACACCTCTCAAAATGAATGGCAACATTGCATTTGCTTTCTTCGCAACCGACTGAGTTAGGGCAGGCACGGCAACCATCTGACAGATAACTACGAGGGGTGATTGATAAGTCGTGGCTGAAGGTAGCCAGAGTCCATTTTAGAAAACCGAGCACATTTATTTTTGAACATCGCCACCTCCTATATTTACGCACTTAGTCCAGTGGTCGTTGAGCATACATATCCCTTCTTTGTAGAAGTCAGCGTCTTGGACCTGTGCCCACAGGTCGGCGAGTTCTGCATCAGCCCTGATGCTGAGTTTTTCTTCCTCCACCATGTGAGGCAATTCCAGTCGGAAAAAAAATCGCCGTCAATTTCCGACGTGTTAGTCGATAGTCTACTTTTGTGATTATAAGGCACACCCAGAGTATAGAAGTAACACTTCTTTTTCCCCCGATGTAGATGGCCATCAGCATCATTTTCTTCCAGTAAAACAAATCTTATTTCATTGCTTTTTTTCGTGTTCAACTCTTCTCCACTCCATATTCCTTCCTCTCCAGACTTCAGCCTTTCGTACCTAACTGTCTTCATGAATTATCTTCCAGACTGCCATCCGTCCTCTCCATTGCAAATACTCCTCCTATCGTCTTGCCAATTGTTTTCCAAAACTGATAAATGGGATACGAACCAGAAAGACATTTACATTGATGCTGCTAGAATTGTGCATTTCCTTCAGCATTTTGTGTGCTTTGCTCTTTATTTCGGTTTGTGTGGTAACTTCTGCAATTCGCTTATGGTGTTGCCCTTGTTTAAGAGAGTCCCCGAAGGATTTCTATTTGTTAAGGAAGGCAGCCAATAGAGGAAAGTACAGTAACCAGAGTTTTCAACTTCTAGCTGCCTGTATCTGCCACTTAGCCACATGTTTTGGAACGTCGGTCGTTTCATGATGGAATTGAATTGAAATGACCTTATTACTCACATCTGTCACCTGGTCCAAATATGGCCCAAATGCGGAGTGAGAGGCACTTAAGCAAGTCGATAGCTCACAAAAATAAATAAACAAACAAAGAAATAAATAAACAAACTTTAAAGCTACCAGACATAAAATGGAAAATAAAACACTAGGCTAAACAGGGCCGTTAAGTACAACTCTCAAATGGGAAACGAAGCCTACACTGCGACCTAAAAAAAATCTAAATATTAAACGAATACGGATTGTCTTCAGAGTCAGTTGACATGACAATCCATTTTCTCTGGCAAAGCGGAATACAAATGGGCAGCGGAGCGTTGCTGTCCTATGTCCAAGTTTCAACAAGCACTACCAAGACAAATATCGTGTTAAATTGTGGTTGTGTGTCGGCGTCCGAGGAAGACTAGACATTGTGCAGTCATCAATGGATATGCATGTAGCTTCAGAGGCTGAAGCACACATGCGGTCTCATGTTGGACCTGGAATGGCGGTTGTTAGAAGAGGTGCATACACAGCTGTGTGGTGTAGGTTTCGTGCTGCTGCAAGGCGCTGATTTCGGTGATCCTCAAAGTCCAATGCAGCTTTTCTGCTCAGAGCGCGCTATGCAGACCTGTCGGCTGCGAACTCCTCAGGCTGTCGAGCCTGCAGGTCTGCCCATTTGATGTATGATTTGAGACTGCCTTTGAATATTTTTTTTCGTAGCAGCTCTGATTGCGACTACCATGCTCAAGCTCTCCGTTGACCAGCTGCCTAGCATTCTTGCTTCACCAGTGCGGATTACATGGCCAGTCCTGCGTAGCAGGATCAGAAGGATCCTTGCCTCAATGCTTGTGCTGTTGGCTCTGTCAAGGACTTCCTGGTTGGTGATTCGGTCCTGCTATCTAATCTTATCACAGTTGTAACAGTTACTATCACAATTAAATACGAAATAGCAGACACGTGCATATTGGCCTGTGCAATTGCCGTATCTACTTCGCTGCCTAAACTGTGGTCATGGCTGGACCCCCTCACTAGGTGTAGCTCCTGAGGCTCCACAGATCTGTGTCCGCTGCAAGTCCAGGATCAGAGACATCTGTTCTTCTGTGCCATGACCTTCCTAGTCCACAAGGTACTGGTCATTACCACGTACCCAGCGAGATCCCTGGAGGCGCCGCACAGTATAGGCAAGAAAAGTCTGTCCCAAGAGGGGAAGAGTGAGAGGTGGGGTGACAGGGACCAGGGTAGGGGTAGTAACCGGCTAAAGCTGGAAACATGGCATACTGGGTGGATCTTCAGATATGCTGGGACCTCATTCTATAGGACATATTGTTGTCCGCCTTTTCCCCGACAAAATGTAGCTCAGTGCCTATTTCCAGTCCTTGACTTTCAGGGGAAGATCCCTTGATGCCAACCAGACCCTTCTCTCCTGGCATGAATGGCCTTACCTGTCGACTGAGCCAATTGATCTGCCGGCAATGCTGATTTAGGGCTTGCGGCAGAAAAGCCCAGGCTCGTCCCCAGGTGCACTTGTACCAGTGGATCAACTGCTCGGCAGTAGGAACACCAACGTCAATCTCCTGACCAGGGCAGAGCAGGCTTGGAATACCTTCTGGCATTCCAAGAGAGACATACCGGTGGAGCACGACTGGAGGTTATTGAGGCCGATCTCTGCTCAAAATAATTTGGAGCTCCGGGATGTTGGTTGGAAGAGGCAAGACAGCGCAGGGTTTTCTCCAACTCCTGGATCAGTCTGTAAGTCTAGCCATTAGATTGGGACTGGAAGCCTGATGAGTGGCTGGCTGTGGCTTCTAAAAGAAGTCAACTGTGGTCCATGATCAGACACTGTGTCTTGAGGAAAACTATGGAACTTGAACGCATGTTGCACCATCAGTGTGGCTGTCTCACGAGCCGATGGGAACATTGGGAGGGCAACGAAGTGAGCAGCCTTGGAATATAGATCCACAACGACTAAATGGTGGTGTTTCCATTAGACACAGGCAGAGCAGTGATGAAATCTACTGAAAAGTGGGACTGGGGCTGATGGGGCACAGACAGTGGACATAAAAGACCCGCAGGACGCTGGCGTGATGTCTTGTTCCGAGCACAGGTGGGGCAGGCAGATACAAAGTCCTAGAAATCCAATGACATAGATGGCCACCAAAATTGTCTCTGTATCAACTCCTGAGTACGTTGCATTCCCGGAGGTCCAGCCAGACTACAGAAGTGACCTCATTTCTCATCTGAGTCTGACTATCTGTGGTGAGATATTGAACAGTTGCGGTTAGGGTTGATACCTGTTCCTTCAAGAGAGACTGAGCTTGTCGTAATGACATTTTCTGTGTCATTGTCTCCGTAACATCACTGAGAACAGATTCTATTGCTTGTAACTTGTCTCCATTCTGATCAATGAAGTCCACGGCAAAGTCAGCTGCTGTCGCTCTGCTGGGTCCATCCTTGTGTGCTCGAGACTTGCTGTCACCGTGTTCAGATATGGCCCAAACGCGGAGCGAGAGACAATGAGGCCGGTCGATATTTCACAAAAAAACATTAACGCGAACGGTGTTAAAGGAAAATCAAACAATAAACACTGGGCTAAACAGGGTCGTTAGCTGAAACTTTCATATGGGAAAAAAAGCCTCCACTGTAGTTGAAATGAGCATGTAAATATTAAACATATACAGCTAGTCTTCAGGTTCAGCCGACTTGACAGTACAATTTCCCAGGCAAAGCCGAATGCAAACAGGCAGTGAACCGTTGTTGTGCTCGGTCCAAGTCTCAAAAAGCACTACCATGTCAAGTGTGGCATTAAATACTATTACATTAGATAATCGTTAGCTGGCATGTGCATATTCAAAGGCACAATTGCTGTATCCACTGCACTGCCAAATCTGTGGTCGCCACATCATGAGAAGTAAGAATCTATACGTTGCGTGTCCTCAAAATCTACTGTGACTTTATTGCCTGTGTACACAGATAATATATCATTGAAATAAACTGACCTACAGCAATGTCATGATCAGAACAACAGAAATCACAAGGAAAGATTTCTGGTTTGCAAATATATTGCTGTTTGCTTCCAGTAGGTGCTGGATCCGTGTGGATCAGATGGATGTTCAACACTCCTGTTCAAATAGTATATTATAGATATTATATCATCACTGACTCCTGTGTGGTGGTTTCCGGGCAAAAAAGCGTGGAGTGCAATTCAATAATTTTGGTGATTATTTCCAGCATGTATTCACTTATTCCAAATTGCAGGATATTCATTTTCTCTCGTTATTACTTTTTCATCTCTATCTAAATATTCTGTGAGTATAAGAGTTAATTATCTTAGTTTTGAACATGCCTTGCAGTATTCCCTTTGAAGATATTCCACTATATCCTCGCAATGTTGCAGTTTCAGTATGTTAGGAGCTACCTCACATAAAATGTACAGTGAATCAGGCTGCTAGCTTTTAGGTTTTGTGTGTGTGTGTGTGTGTTGAGAGAGAGAGAGTCACCTGTTACGAACCCCGTAACTGGGTGACTTACCAGCAAAGATAGAGACGTCCATTGAAGTCTGGTGATACTATTTTTAACAGTATTTATTAGTAAAAATACACAAAAATAACATCAATGCAAATACACAGATAATATACGTCATCAATACTAAACCTAAAAGTGTGGGTATAATAATAATCAATAAGAAAGAAGCCCTATCAGTGTCTAGGGGATAATGAATTGTTTGATGGAAATATAAAGTTCGCTGCAGTTCACACAGGCTGCCACCCTTTTTGGTTGTCGCTGTGTTGCAATTGTTGGAGAGAGAGAGAGAAAGAGAATGGGAACATTTACCGCTACGGGTTTTGCCAACCTTCCTTTATGATTTTGATCCATCAGGTGTCTCGTTGTTGTGACCGTTCAATTGTGACCTCTCCTTATTTAAACCGTTCTTCCATGGGGAGCCCGCCACCCAGACAAGGGAGGACGCATATGAGCGTCCTATAGCGTACTTTCACTATAAACATTGTCACTGGATTTCTAGCGTTTCTCGGTGCATCTAAAGGGGTGTTCCCCAGACCCCTCTTTTATCCTTACTCATGGGGTCTCAGATGTCAATCAGGTTGGGATGATGCAATCCCTCAACCAGACCACTCTGGTTGTCACCTGAGGGGTTTCAATGAATAGTACAGTACTCAATACACAATTCCTTCTCCAAGAGACAATGGCAGTAATCAGTGGTTCTGTTCCGCTTATGTCAGGAGACATTCCAAACCTTGTGTATTCTGCATCTCTTTCTCTCTCTCATGATGTGTATCTTTCTCATTTCCTGGGTCTCAGACCCAAAATAATAGCGATCTTGCGATTCTCAAAAAGGACGGGGTGACTTTGCACCCTTCGGCCCCTCAGAGTTGCTCCACCTTCATAAAATCCCCATCTTTCTAAATTAACTAATACAGAGTCTTACAGAATTTCAGAATCTAACACAATACAAAAGAGTTTATTTTTCACTACAGAGTAATACAGTTATACATTCAATTCAGCATCTAAACAGTTAACGATTACATTGTCACTTCCTTTAATATCTTAATATCTTGTACCTTAATAAATTCCTGTAGCATCAGACTCCAATTTAATAACCACCTATTTTTATTCCTTTTCTTCAGCAAAACAAAACTAAAGAGTTGTGATCTTAGCTTACGTGTATATTACAAAAGTTTATGCAAATACTAATCTTTATTTTACTTTCAAACTTAGCAGTCAATCTTCCATGGGGTTGTCTTTATTATTTTCATGCTTCGTGGAAATCCCTTAAAACCGGATCCTGTTATTTAAAGTGGCATCCCGTCAACCCTCGCCCCTTTTCCAGTTAACTCCCATGTGGTTAACTTGCCTACCAGTGTGGAATAGGCTTTTGCATGCTCCTTTCATAGGAGTTATTTTATCAACAATGTTTTCCAAACGTAGCCCATTTTCTGAACGTCCACACAGTTCTTTATTTTTAAGCAAGTCGTGAGTTTTATCTTCAGGACCCTTCATTCTATTAGTTTTCAGTTTAATATCTGCAAGTGATCCTTCTTTGTCCAAATAACATTTCACACTCTGCCTCTTCGCAGCATACCCTTGAGTAACGTTAGCGGGTGGGGCACCTTTACATTCCAAATCAAACTGTAATTGATTCGCAGACACCGTGTTAACAAGCCATTGTCCCTTCAGCCTCGTTGCTGCTTCTGACACCAATCCAGACTTTAAATTTTCTTCATTCAATTTAGGAACTACACTTTTCCCTCGCCTTAAATAATAAGATTCACATCACCACCTTTTATCTCCTCACTAACTTTTAACACACCTTTGAACACAAACAACTGGGAATTCTCACTTCCCACCAGTACCAAGGTTAACCCTTTCTTCACTGAACCAAGTCCATCTGACCCACAAGGACTGCATTCCTTTTTAACTGAATCAAATACCTCAGACTTTTCCTGAGTTTCATTACTAGGTTCAGTACCATGTGCATCCACATCTTGAACACACTCAAACGGGACATCTGCCTCTTCCAGGCTTTCAATACCCATCCGCTTTTCAAATTCTAAGTTTCCCAGATCCTCCCAGTTACTCTCTGGGAAACTCCCTTCTGGAGTAAACTCAACCCTGTGGGCTGAAACAACCTCATCTGCCAACCCAGCAGACTTCTTCAAGGTAATGGCGTCCTTTTCATCTAGGACTGCCCTCATTTCATTATCAGGAAAACATTAAAAATTTTCAACTTCTTCAAACAGTTCTGTCAAACCAGACAGATCATCCATGTCCAACCCTGGACCTTCTAACAGCCTCATATGTTTCTCATTTTTACTCCGTGCCTCTATATACTAGTAAAAATACACAAAAATAATATCAATGCAAATATACAGATAGTATACGTCGTCAATACTAAACCTAAAAGTGCGGGTATAATAATAATCAATAAGAAAGAAGCCCTATCGTTGTCTAGGGGATAATGAATTGTCTGATGGAAATATAAAGTTCGCTGCAGTTCACACAGGCTGCCACCCTCTTTGGTTGTCACTGTGTTGCAATTGTTGGAGAGAGAGAGGGAAAGAGAATGGGAACATTTACCGCTACGGGTTCTGCCAACCTTCCTTTATGATTTTGATCCATCAGGTGTCTCGTTGTCATGGCCGTTCAATTGTGACCTCTCCTTTAGCTAAATCGTTCTTCCGTGTGGAGCCCACCACCCAGGCAAGGGAAGACGCACACGAGCTCCCACCGGCTTTCGCTATAAACGTTGTCACTGGATTTCTAGCATTTCTCTTGGTGCGTCTAAAGGGGTGTTCCCCAGACCCCTCTTTTATCCTTACTCACGGGGTCTCAGATGTCAGTCAGGTTGGGATGATGCAATCCCTCAACCAGCCCACTCTGGTTGTCCCCTGAGGGGTTTCAATGAATAGAACAGTACTCAATACACAATTCCTTCTCCAAGAGACAATGGCAGTAATCAGTGGTTCCGTTCCACTTATGTCAGGAGACATTCCAAACCTTGTGTATTCTGCGTCTCTCTCTGTCTCATGATGTGTATCTCTCTCATTTTTCTGGGTCTCAGACTGGAAATAATAACGATCTTGCGATTCTCAAAAAGGAGGGGGTGACTTTGCACCCTTCGGCCCCTCAGAGTTGCTCCACCTTCGTAACAAACCAAGTTCAAAAAGGCTGAAATGCGGAGTGAGAGGACCACCGAAGCGGGTCGATGTTTCACAGACTTTAATGTGAAAACTGTTGAAGGGAAAAAGAAAACAGTCCCCTTACTAAAAAGACTCAAATGAAAAACCCTACACTGCGGCTGAACAGAACAACTATGAATAACACAAATACAGCTGGTCTTCCGAGTCAGTTGACTCGACAGTACAATTTCTCAGCCGAGGCAGAATGAAGATAATGAAGCGTAGCTACGTCCAGGTCTCGATAAATACAATGACGGAATGAATGGAGTTAAATATTATCACAATTAAATATTAGCTGACACATGCAAATTCACAAACGCAATTGCGGAATCTGAAGTGCTGACGAGTCCGTGGTTGTGACAGGGACACCGTCTGCAGAAGCAGCCCAGGAGGCGCCACAGTCCTGTGTCCAATGCAACTCCCAAATGAGGAACTTGTGCAAAAGTTCATTCAGTCATTCCAGTAGATACGTGTCATGGTGTGTGCTGCCAATACCGGAGCCAAAGACTTCCATGTAGAGACAGACAGAAACAAGAGAGGCCCCAACTGTGTAAGAGACTCGTCCAAGAGTTCAGACTGTGAGATAAATGATTCTGAAAATGAGGATCTCCGTTTGCAGCTAATCAGGGATCTGCTTCAAGAATAAAATTGACAGATTCTGAGCATATCAAAATAGACTTAAACTTAAACAGAAAGCACGAGGAAAACAGCATTACAAATAACGACTCCCTCGAGAAAAATACAAGATATTCTAAAAACATTAATAACCGTTGATCAACAATTAACCATTTCAGGTGCTCTGAAAAACTCAAAGCCCAAAAGCTCTCTGCTGCCCGTGCACAGGCCCTAGGAAGTCACTACAGGACTCCATCCCGATAACTGGCACTTGATGGCACTTGAACACTGGAGATCCAGGGAAGACCTGAGAGACATGGGGATCTTGAAAGGGAGGTATGAGAAACTTGAGAGGCAGTGATACTTGGGGATCCAGAGAGACTGAGACCTGGCAGGCCGAACAGACTTGAGATCAAGGAACTTCTGGGGGACTGAGAAGGAGGCCTGGAAGTCCTCAAGATGGGAAGAACATTCAAAATGCCCTAAACACATTGCATAGCCCTTGGAAACAATAAAAAAGAGAAGAAAAATAAAAACAACTCCCTGGGCAACCTTTAAACTATGAAACATGAAAACTAGAGAAGGAACCTTTTCAAAACTTGTCCACAATGTTTCCATTTTAACAAATGTTCTAGAGGCAATTAGCATATGCAGATCATGAAATTATTGTCTGGTTTCTTTCATCTCTAAGCTTCGTGTTTCTCTGCAGATCTACTTAATTCGTTACATGAAAGTTCAATTCTCCCAAACTGTTCCATGACTTTTATGTAGGAGTCAAATTACTCTTGATAGCGTTGCGTTACTTTTGTATTTGCACACGCCAACTGGGATATTGACATGGATAGAAAACTGGTGAATGGGTGTTTCTCAGAGTGGCAGGTGCTGACTAGTGGGGTGCCATAGTGCTCGGTATTGAGACCACAGCTGGTTACGATTTACGTCAACGTTTGCTGATGATACTAAACTGGGTGGCAGTGTGACATGTGATGAGGATGTTAGGAGAATTCAGGGTGACTTGGATAGGTTGGGTAAATGGGCAGATACTTGGCAGATAACGTTTAATGTGAATAAGTGTGAGGTTATCCACTTTGGGAGTAAGAACAGGAAGGGAGATTATTATCTGAATGGTGTAGAGTTAGGTAAGGGAGAAATACAAAGAGATCTAGGAGTCCTTGTTCATCAGTCAATAAAGGTGAATGAGCAAGTGCAGCAGGCAGAGAAGAAGGCTAGTGGAATGTTGGCCTTTATTACATAGGGAATTGTGTACAAGAGCAAGGAAATCGTTTTGCATTTGTACAGTGCCCTGGTGAGACCACACCTGGAGTAATGTATACAATTTTGGTCTCCAGGGTTAGGGAAGGACATCCTGGCTGTAGAGGAAGTGCAGCAGAGATTCACAAGATTAATTCCTGGGATGTCCGGACTGTCTTACGCAGAGAGGTTAGAGAGACTGGGCTTGTACACGCTGGAATTTAGGAGATTGAGAGGGGATCTGATTGCAACATATAAGATTATTGAGGGATTGGACAAGATAGAGGCAGGAAATATGTTCCAGATGCTGGGAGAGTCCAGTACCAGAGGGCATGGTTTGAGAATAAGGGGTAGGTCATTTAGGACAGAGTTAAGGATAAACTTCTTCTCCCAGAGAGTTGTGGGGGTGTGGAATGCACTGCCTCAGAAGACAGTGGAGGCCAATTCTCTGGATGCTTTCAAGAAGAAGCTAGATAGGTATCTTATGGATAGGGGAATCAAGGGATATGGGGACAAGGCAGGAGTCAGGTATTGATAGTAGATGATCAGCCATGATCTCAGAATGGTGGTGCAGGCTCGAAGGGCCGAATGGTCTACTTCGGCACCTATTGTCTATTGTCTATTGCCTCTAGATCAGATGGCTGTTCAACACTCCAGTAGAAACAGTACATCATAAATATTAAATCATCACAGCCAGCCCAACTGTCATTCCCTGCTCCCGTTAACCGGAATTAATCCTCCAGATGTTACTCCCCTGCTGATTTAACATTTTCTCTGTAGGGACCACTGAGGAAAAGGCGACTGACAATGCAGAATCAAGATGTGACAAAGATGAACACGACGCTAGGAACATAAGTAGGACCGATGCGTTGGGAATAACCGGGGAATATCTGGCAACTGGCGTACAAGAGGAAAGGCCAGGCAAATTGCAGAGAAAAATGACAGTGGGTGAGTTTGCTTTTATGTCGTACTATTTTTTTCTCTGGCCATTTTAGCTTCTGTAGTCCGCTGATTCTGTGAAAAGGTAGAAATAAACTATTCGTCGATCTCTAAGGAATAGGCAGTACTTTGTCTTCAGCAGGGTCTCAGCCCGAAATCAATGCTTTCACTCCACAGATGTGACTTCTGCAGTATGCATTTATTTCATATTTCAGCATCTTCAGTCTCTTTTTTTCCTGGAAGTACTCAAAGTTACAGGCCTTCCAGATGCAGTGAGTCTGCATAGGCTCTTGGGACCTCTTGGGGGCGTCTATTGCCTCTGGTTGTCCCAATGCCGTTTGATCTACATTTTTGTAATAAGACGTGATCTTTAGGAATGCTTTTTCAAACATGTCTGCTTTAACCGTCAAGACGCACCATTTAATTGGCTGACAGGTTGCACTTTTGCGTCAATGAGGCAACTCTCAGAGTATAAATGTTTCAACTCATATTCAGCCAGGGTAACATCCAAGTTGAATGCTGCACATCGACTTCTGTTTTCCGAAAATATATTCTCTTCCCCCTCGTCCTCTTTTTTTATTCCTCACACTGGAATGTCATTATTATTTTTTTTATTATATTACTCCAATCTATAATAATACCTAATCTTTCAACTTTCGTGGTATCCTGGGAAATCTTTATAAAAATCTCCATGTTGCTATGTGTGTCCCCACCAATCATCCAGGCAAAAAGATAGATGAAAATTAAAATATAAAGAAAAAAACAAAATACCCCCCTACTAAATGTTGTGGAAAAAAAACACAACATTACCCCCCTCTGCTGTACGAGTCATGGCAACCGCCATGATTACACACGTGAATCCCGCAGTAACCGATCCAAACCTCCCCAGCACCCCCCGCAACATAAAAAAGTATATGTAAAAGAAGAGAAAAAAATACTATTCTCATTTAGTATTTCTAAAATTTTGCTTTTCTCTTCTATAATATCCATAAATGTCCATCACTTCTGTTCGTTGGGTCTATCTTCATTTTAATCCATTACGTTTGGAAGCCACTATGTGTAATTAGCGAATAGATGGAAGTTTTTGTACAAACTCCCTCGCTTTTCGATAATCGGAAAAAAAATATGTTTCCCTCCTCCAAAAAAATTATCAGTGTTGCTGGATGACGCATTGTAAATTTATAACCCTTTTCCCATAAGGCTTTTTTCGCTGGGTTAAATTCCTTCTTTCTCTTCAACAGGTTATAACTTATATCAGGATAAAAAAGAACTGGTTTCCCGGCTATCATCAGTAGCCCGTTTCTATTTTTGGCACTTTGGGCAGCGGCCTTCAGGATCTTTTCTTTGTCTTGGTATCGTAAGCATTTTATCAAAATTGATCGTGGGTTTTGATCAGCTCGAGGTCTTGACCTTAAGGATCTATGAGCCCTTTCGATCTCAATTGGAGTTTCGCTTTCCATTTCCAATTTTTCAGGGATCCATTTTTGAAAAAAAATTATTGGATCTTCTCCTTCTATATCTTCTTTAAGTCCAACAATTTTAATATTATTTCATCAACTGAAATTTTCAAGCTTATCAATTTTTTCCATAAATTGTTTTCTTTCTGATGTCCAAACAGTATTTTCATTTTCCATTTTGTCCATTCTTTCAACCATGTCCTCCATTGTAGTTTCCAAGTCCGTAATTCTTTTTTCCATTTTTTCCTGTCTCTTTGTCATTTTATCAAGCATAATCTCCATATTGGTCATTTTTTTTCCGAGTATTTTTACATTATTTTTAATTAATTTTAATGTGTCTAATTTACGCATTATTTGCCTCAAAGTCTTTTCTATATTTCTAGAAGGACTTTTAACTCCCTCTTCATCTGATCCTTCCGAGAGATTTGACTCTCCCTCCGATTCGCTATCACTTTCAGTTGCAGTGGTAGCTGGGCTTCGTAGTTTTTGTTGCTCCCGTTTGCGCATGCTCCATCCTTCGCGTTTGCGCAGTTCACGATGGCCTTTTCCTTTAGAAATGGCCACTGTTGCCGCAGTCTCCTGTTCCGTATCGCCGATGGTATAATGTACCTGAGACCGCGGTTCCTCGGTAGACATGGGCCTTGTTCTTGTTCCAACTTGCGTAGTCTTCCCGGTATTAGTTTTCTTCATCTTCCTTCCTTGAGGCATAGCTTGATACAATCCGGAGTAGTTTATAAGTAACTTTTTGAAAGTATTGACTAACTTTTCTTTGTTTAGACATTAATTTATTAACTTTTTACGGGAGAGCTGGGTTCCAGCGTCTCAATCCTATGTCATCACGTGACGTCCCCACACTGGAATGTCAACTCCCTATCGCTTCCGCCCCAATACATCCGGATACCCCCTCCCATTCTTCCCATTCTCTCACCGTATATTCTGCAGTCCTATTAAATTTCTTACACTCCATCTCTTTATCTTACCCATACACCTGTCTTCACCTTTCATCTTGTAGCCAGGCAATGCAAATAACTAATATGCATCCGACAACTGGCGTACTAAATGGCACGGTCGGCATGGTCAGAAGATAAACTGGTAGAGTGTGAGTTTTTTAAATCCTGTTCCATCTGCATTTCTCTGTTCATTCTCACTAAAGTCAGCGGTAAGAACGAGCAGGACTGTTGCAGGTTTGGTGGGGAGGGTTTAAACTCATTTGTCAGGGTTTGGAATGGCTCTGCTGGTCACGAATAACGACGAATCACTGGAAAGATGTGGCGTAGGATCGGAAGGGTTTAAAGCCTCGTGTGCTGAATTAACAAACTGGAAGTGTGAAATGACCCTGCTGGCTGTTATATGCAGGCGTCGGTCGGAACAATAGCTATGTTGTTGACCCCAAATTACAAAGGGCAACAAAAAGAATACTGGTACATGGTTATGGTAGTCATGGGAGATTTCATCTAGCAGGTCAATTAGAAAAAAATGGGTTGCTAATGGATCTCAAGAGAAAAAAATTGTTGAATGCCTTCGAGGTGACTGTTTTGAGCAACTTGTTGTTGAGCCTAACATGGAATCAGCTATACTGGATTGTGTATTAAGTAATGAACCAAAAACGATTAGGGAGCTGCAGTTAAAAGAACCCTTCTGAGCTGGTGATCACAATATGATTGAGTTAAATATGAAATTTGTTTGGGTGAAAGTAATGTCTGAATCATAATGTCATAACGGGTGTTATGAGAGTGTAGTTGGTCACAGTAACTTAGATCATAGATCTAGATCATAGGGTTGACAGCGGAGCATCAATGTCTCATGTTTCTGGGAAAGACAATGAGGAAAGTGCAGGTCAAAAGAGTGCAACCGTGGCTGACAAGAGAAGGCAAAGCTGAGGTAAAACCATAAACCGAGGGCCTACAGCAAAGCAAATATTTGTGGAAGATTGAAGATTGGGAAACTTTTAAAAACCTACAGACAGCAACTAAAATAATTATTGAAAGGGGAAAGATGACATATGAAAGCAAGTGTAAAACCATTTAAAAGTAGATAGTAAAATCATCTTGAAATATCTAAAAAATAAAAGGGAGGTGAGAATAGATATAGGAACACTAAAAAAAATGAGGCAGGAAAAATGATAACGGGGTACAAGGCAGACGAATTGTTAGTATTTTGCATTAGTCTTCACTGTGGAATAAGTGAGCAGTGTGCCAGATGTTGTAGTGTGTGGAGGAAGTGAAGTGAGTGCAGTGAGTAGTTGCAAAAGATGCTCATAAAGTTGAATGACCTCAAGATCCATATCTCACCAGGACCAGATGAGCTACACCATACGTTTCTGAAAGGCGTAGCGTCAAAGATTGTAGCGGCATGAGAAAATTGTCTTACAAACCGCAGTAGGACTCTGGAATGCGGCCAGAGGACTGGAAAGTTCCAAATATCACTCCATGGCTTAATAAAGGAAGAAGGCTGCATAAAGGAAATTATAGACCATTTAGTTTGACCTCAGTGGATGCAAAGATGTTACTGTCGATTCTTATGTATGAGTTTATGGAATACATGGTTACCCAGGACAAGACAGGACATAGTAAGCAGCGTTTCCCCAAAGGGAAATCTTGCCTGATGAATCTGTTGGAATTCTTTGGAGAGACTACAAGTAGGGAAATTAAAGGGAATGCAGTGAATGTTCTATATTTGGATTTCAGAAGGCCTTTAACAAGGTGCCACACATGTATCTACTTAGCATGTTTAGAACCCATGGTACTGCAGGAAATTTACTAACATGTTTAGAACATTGGATGATTGGGAGGATTCAACGAGTTGGAATGGAAAGATCCCTCACTGGCTGGCTGCCAGTGACTAGTGGTGTTCCACAGGGGTCGGTGTTGGGACCGCTTATTTTAATTTAGATGACGGAATAGCTGTCTGCGGTGCTAAGCTGCAGATGATACCGAGATTGTTGCGGGTGGGCAGGTAGTTTTGATAAAACTGGCAGTCTGCACAAGGTCTCAGACAGATTAGAAGAGTAGGCAAGAAAGTGGCAAATTAAATACACTGTTGTAAAATGCATAGTAGAAGTAAAAGTGCAGGATGATTTTTTTTCTAAATGAGTAGAAAATCCAAAAAAAAAATTCTGAGCTGCAAAGGAACTGGAGTCCTTGTGCAGAACATCCTTTATGAGACAATGGTGAGGCCTCCCCTTAGCTATTGTGCACAGTTTCGTGCTCCTCATGGAGGACAATAATTGATGGTATTGGAGAGGGTCCAGAGGTGGTGCACAAGGATGATTCCGGGGATGAAATGTTGATCATATGAAGAATGATTGATGGATCTGGCTCTGTATGGAATTTAGAAAGATGAGGGGTTATCTCATTGAAACGTCCCAAATGTTGAAAGAGCTGGACAGCATAAATGTGGAAAGGATGCATCTCATGGTGGGGAAGTCTGGGACAAGAGCAATAGCCTGAAGATGGAATGGCTTCCATTTAAAACAGAGATAGGGAGAAATTTTGTTAACTGGAGGTCGTGGATTTGTGAAATTTGTTACTACATTCAACTTTGGGGGGCAGGTTATTGGGTTTAATGAAGACAGTGTTTGATAGATGCTCGATTGACCACGGTATCACAGGTTATGGGAAAATGGCCGAGTAATGTGGCTGAGGAGGAGGAAAAAAAAAAGAACAGGCATGATTGAATGGCGGTGCAGACTCGATGGGACAAATGACCTATCTCTTATGGTATACATTACAAGAATAAGGAGAAATAAAATGTCTGTGGAGCTCCACGGACAGCTTGGCACAGAGAGAGCAAGGGTAACAGTGTGTTCGTAATTTACACGAGTTAAAGTGTGACTGGTCGAATACAGTGGGAAATTTATAGAATTGTTGATGTTAGGTAAGGCAAATGCTCAAGGATGAAGGAGTGATTTCTGTAGAATTATGTACATTTTTCATTGATACTCAATGGTTTCATTTTACACTCATCACCCTGATGAGTAACTCTAAGAGGTTTCGGTAAAGAATGCCAGTTATTCCTGTTCTCTCTCCCCTTGTCAAATCGTCGACTGCTGGATCACGACAAATATAATGTAGTGGTTACAACCACTCACTGATATCTCTTCTGTATCTTTTCTGAAATGACTGTAGGAGTTTGAAACTCTGTTTGGGCACGACAGTACTAATACACGTTAGAGCCTCAGTCACAACAGTAGAAGGAAGACAACCATAACGAAACACAACATTCGTGTAAAACATTTCAAGGAATTACTCAAAGTATGGAAATAATGGAATACAGGGAATTCTCAATCTGTAGAAGTTAGCCGTTTGAGTGAAATGATTGTAAACTGAGCTAATATTCTCTACTTCAGGTGAATACGGAAAACACATATTGATGAACGACAAAGAAGCTGAGAAGCTGTCACAGGATATAGATAACCCTGAAATAAAAGAACAACATTCCAGTAGGAAACAATCATACAGAAATAACATACACAATACAGTCAATGGAGAAGTCACTGCACACAAAGCGAAAAGAAGACCTGCCGAAGATGAGCAAGAGAATGGTAACGAAGGAGAGAGGGAGGCTAAAGAAATAACCAATCAAGATCCAGCAACCTGCGGACAAAAGGCAAAGCCAGGTACATCAGAGGATGGCAGAAAGATAGGTGGTGAGTAGCAGTTAATTCTGTGCTAAATATTTTTTGCAAGTCCTTTCCAAGTTAAGTACTAGTTTCCTTATTTGAAGAAGAAGATATACATTGCTCGCGGGACACCGAGGGACAGACAGGATCTGTGGAGGCAATGGCTGCTCCTTGTTTTCCGGCAGTGCCTCGAGGAACAAGGCTGACATCCTCCCTCCCGCAACCCCCCCCCAACCCACCTATGTACGATGTTTTGCTCCTTATATACTCCTTCATATTTCAGCATTTGCAATTTATTTTTCTGAGAGTTACTGTACACAATCAGACATTTCACACCGAATTAGACAGCACAGCTGTAACCAGAGTATTTGCTCCTCTTTGGTCATCCATTCCTTCCGGTTGTCCGGAAGCGCACTCATTTATATTGCTTAATTAGGACGTAACTTGATGAACCGCTTTACAGGTCACCTCAGCTCTATCGGCCAACGGGGGCATTACCGGGCATTGTTTTACTTCCTTTTCTCATTCCTGATCCGACACAGAAATTAAAGATCATTATACCACCTGGAAGGAATCAAACAGAAATAAGCTACAACATATATAATGGAAGAGGATGCTGTGGACTACTCGAAAAATGGAGTAGGATAGCTTCTCAGCTTCCCTCTCTCTCTCTCTCTCATTATAGAGAAAGAAGAAGAAGCTGAAGGCAAAACGAAAACAAGACCTGCAGAAAATAAGCACGGTGCTGATAACGAAAGAGAGGTGGAGGCTATAGAAATAATGATTCAAGATCCGGCAATTGGTGGACGAGCAGAAAAGGCAGGCGCATTGGAGGATGGCGGAAAGACAGCTGGTGAGTATTTTTAATTCTGTACTAACTGTGGTTACGTCTTTTTCAAATCAAGTAGGCGATTCGTTTTTTTCAAGATGAAAAATAAATGCATTGCACATTGAACTCTACGGGACAGAGAGGATCTGTGAAGACAAAACCTGCTACCTGTATTCGGGCAGTGTCTCTACGATCAATGTTGACAGTCCCTCCAGGGATGGTCATTTTTGCTCTGTATATTGTCCTCTGTATTTCGGCATTTTCAGTTTTTATTTTTACTGAGAATTACTACAATGTAAAAGGCCTTTTGTGCACCCACAGCCTTAAGCAGAGTAGTACTTCTATTAGGGCATCCATTCCCTCTGGTTGTAAAAAATGCCCTCCTTTACATTGCTGAATTACGATATAAGTTGGTGGACCACTTTATCATTCACCGAACCTCTATCCACCAAGACAGTCATTCACAGGTAACAAAACGTTATTATTCCTATTTCCATTTACGATCCGACACAGAAATAAAAGAGCATCGTGACACAGGGAATGAATCAGACAGAAATAAACTACAACTTACGGTAATGGAAGAAGATGTTGTTGACGACTCGAAAAATGGCCGACCCAAAGCTGAGCACCATACTGATAAAGAAGGTGAAGGTAAGGTTCTACAAGCACAAATTGCAATGAAGTACAGGATTGCTGACAGTTTACTCTCAGGATTGCACCTTAAACATCTGAATTGCCGAGTATTTGATCTACCATATGGTCACTGCAAGTTTTTACACATAAAATTCCACTGTCACGCAGTTCAGATATAAATAACTTTTTTTTTTCCGTGCATTCCCGGGTTTCGTAGTGCTTTCACGAGAAGAGCGCACAAAGTCCAACACTTTCTCATTGGAATTACTGCTGTAATAAGCGTCTGTTCAATAAGCGTCTTTTGCCCATTTTCAGCTATTAGTGAGCGAGCGGTAACATAGCCAAAAAAAAACAAAAACTCAGGAGATTAAAAGATAAAAGTGAACCGATTATGGAATATTATTTGGCAGATCGTAAGAGTTGAGAGAAACTGACACTGAAGTGGAGCTGAGACCACATGAGGCACACTTTAACTCTCCCTAGTACTACGATGGGCTGATTACCTATTATTTCTAATATTCCCATCTGTCGATATTGGACAGACGGAAATTGAGAGTTGAGGAGAACTGACAGAGAAGAGGATTTGAGAGCTGTTTAGATAGACCTTAAAATTACCCAGTACTGCGAGAGGCTTGAAGAGGCCGTTCCCACACTCTTGCTAAAGTCGCCTTGCGTTCTAGCGCTCTGATACATATATTAAACGGTACACCAAAATTCAATGTTGAATACAAGTTTACAATGGCATGCGAAATTTGGGCACCACTGGTCAAAATTTCTGTTACTGTGAATAGCTAAGTGAGTAAAAATGACCTGATTTCCAAAATGTATAAATTTAAAGATGACACATTTCTTTAATATTTTAAGCAAGATTGCTTTCTTATTTCCATCTTTTATATCTTCAAACTGACAAGAAAGGAAAAGCGCCCAGTAAATGTTTGGGCACCCTGCATGATCAGTACTTAGTAACACACCATTTGGCAAGTATAACTGCTTGCAAACGCTTTCTGTAGCCAGCTAAGAGTCTTTCAATTCTTTTTTGGGTGATTTTCGGCCATATTTTCTTGCAATAGGCTTCCAGTTCTGTGAAATTCTTGAGCAGTCTTGCATTCACTACTCTTTTGATGTCTATCCACAGATTATCAATGAAGGTTAGGTTGGGGAATTATGCCCATGACAAAACCTTCAGCTTGTGCCTCTTGACATAGTCCCCTATGGATTTTGTGCTGTGTCTAGGATCATTACCCTGTTGTAGAAGCCATCCTTTTTTCATCTTCAGCTTTCTTACAGACACTGTGATGTTTGTTTCCAGAATTTGCTTGTATTTAATTGCTTTCATTCTTCCCTCTACCAGTGAAATGTTCCCCGTGTCATTGGCTGCAACACAGGCCCAAAGCATAATCAAACCACTCCCGTGCTTAACAGCTGGATAAGTGTTCTTTTCATGAAATTCTGCACGTATTTTTTTCTCCAGGCATAAATTTGCTCATTGCGGCCAATAAGTTCTATTTACGTAAACTTCATCAGTCTACGTGGCTTGTTTCCAAAATGCATCAGGCTTGTTTAGATCTTGATTTGCAAACTTATGACGCTGAATTTTGTGGTGAGAACGCATGATGGGTTTTCTTCTGATGACTCTTCCATGAAGGTCATATTTGTGCAGGTGTCGCTGCACAGTAGAACAGTGCACCACCACTCCAGAGCCTGCTAAATCTTCCTGAAGGTCCTTTGCAGTCAATAGACAATAGACAATAGGTGCAGGAGTAGGCCATTCGGCCCTTCTACCCAGCACCGCCATTCACTGTGATCATGGCTGATTATACACAATCACTACCCCGTTCCTGCCCTCTCCCCATATCCATTGACCCCGCTATCTATAAGAGCTCTATCTAACTCTCTCTTGAATGCATCCAGAGACTTGGCCTCTACTGCCTTCTGGGGCAGAGCATTCCACATATCTGCCACTCTCTGGGTGAAAAAGTTTTTCCGCATCTCAGTTCTAAATGGCCTACCTCTTATTCTTAAACTGTGGCTCTAGTTCTGGACTCACGCATAAGCAGGAACATGCTTCCTGCCTCCAGCGTGTCCAATCCCTTAATAATCTTATATGTCTCAATCAGATCCCCTCTCATCCTTCTAAATTCCAGTGTATCCAAGCACAGTCGCTCCAATCTTTCAACATATGACAGTCCCGCCATTCCAGGAATTAACCTTGTGAACCTACGCTGCACTCCCTCAATAGCAAGAATGTCCTTCCTCAAACTTGGAGACAATATTCCAGGTGGGGTCTCACCAGGGCCCTGTACAGCTGCAGAAGGACCTCGTTACTCCTATACACAATTCCTCTTGTTATAAAGGCCGGCATGCCATTAACTTTCTTCACTGCCTGATGTACCTGCATGATTGCTTTCATTGACTGATGTACAATAACACCTAGATCTCGTTGTGCTCCCCCTTTTCCTAACTTGAACCCATTTAGATAGTAATCTGCCTTCCTGTTCTTGCCACCAAAGTGGATAACCTCACATTTATCCACATTAAACTGCATCTGCCATACATTTGCCCACTCACCCAACCTGTCCAAATCACCCTGCATTCTCATAACATCCTCCTGACATTTCATACTGCCACCCAGCATTATGTCATCAGCACATTTGCTAATGTTACTTTTAATCCCTTCATCTAAATCATTAATGTATATTGTAAACAGCTGCGGTCCCAGCATCAAACCTTACGGTACCCCACTGGTCACAGCCTGCCATTCAGAAAGGGAACCGTTAATCGCTACTCTTTGTTTCCTGTCAGCCAGCCAATTTTCAATCCACGTCAGTACTCTGCCCCCAATACCATGTGCCCTAATTTTGCCCACTAATCTCCTATGTGGGACTTAATCAAAAGCTTTCTGGAAGTCCAGGTACACTATATCCACTGGCTCTCCCTTGTCCATTTTCATAGTTACATCCTCAGAAAAACTCCAGAAGATTACTCAAGCATGATTTTCCATTCATAAATCCATGCTGACTCGGACTGATCCTTCTACTGCTATCCAAATGTGTCATAATTTTATCTTTTATAATTGGCTCCAGCATCTTTCCCACCACTGACGTCAGGCTAAATGGTCTATAGTTCCCTGTTTTCTCTCTCGCTCCTTTCTTGAAAAGTGGGACAACATTAACAACCCTGCAGTCAGCAGGAACTGTGTCTGAATCTATAGAACATTGGAAAATGATTACCAATGTGTCCACGATTTCTAGAGCCAACTCTTTAAGTACCCTAGGATGCAAACAATCAGGTCCCAGGGACTTATCAGCCTTCAGACTCAACAGTCTATCCAACACTGTTCCTTGCCTAATAATAAATTTCATTCAGTTCATCCTTTACCCTAGTTCCTTTGACCACTATTACATCTGGGAGATTGTTTGGGTCTTCCCTGGTAAAGACAGATCCAAAGTACTTGTTCAACTCATCTGCCATTTCCTTGTTCCCCATAATAAATTCACCGGTTTCTGTCTTCAATGGTCCAATTTTGGTCTTAACTATTTTTTTGCTGTTCACATACCGAAAGAAGCTTTCACTATCTTCCTTTATATTCTTGGCTAGTTTACCTTCGTACCTCATTTTTTCTTGGCGTATTGCCTTTTTTGTTGCTCTTTAACAGCTTCCCAGTCCTCTGGTTTCCCGCTCTCTTTGCTATGTTATACTTCTTCTCTTTTATTTTTATACTGTCCTTTACTTCCCTCGTCAGCCACGGCCGCCTCTTACTCCCCTTAGGATCTTTCTTCCTCTTTGGAATTATCCAATCCTGCACCTTCTGCATTATTCCCAGGAATACCTGCCATTGTTGTTCCACTGTCTTCCCTGCTAGGGTATTGTTCCATTGAACTTTGGTCAGCTCCTCCCTCATAGCTCCATTGTTCCCTTTGTTCAACTGTAATAATGACACATCCGATTTTCCCTTCTCCTTCTCAAATTATACAGTCAAACTGGGATTTTATTTGCTTTTTGGGCAATCCTACGAGCAGTTCTGTCAGAAATTTTTCTTGGTCTTCCAGACCTCAACTCGACCTCCACCGATCCTGTTATCTGCCATTTCTTAATAACATTACGAATTGAGGAAACGGCGACATGAAAACGTTTCGCTATCTTCTTATAGACTTCTCAAGCTTTGTGGGCAATTCTTACTTTAATTTTCAGAGTGCTAGGCAGCTGTTTAGAGGAGCCGATGGCTGCTGATTGTTGGGACAAGGTTTGAGGAGTCAGTGTTTATATAAAGTTTTGAAATTCGCATCACCTGGCCTTTCCTAACGATGATTGTGAACAATCCACAGCTCTAACAAGCCTATTAAGGTCTAAGATTTTGGTAAAAGTACTATGAGAGCTCAAATCTCTTGGGGTGCCCAAACTTTTGAATGGTGCTCCTTTCTTTTTTTTCACTCCGAAATTGTACAAAACAAAGATAATGCACTAATCTTGCTTAAAATATTGAAAGGACTGTTTCATCTTTAACTTTATGACTTTTGGAGTTTAGTTCCTCTTCAGTTCAGTGTATGAAATCAGCTGACAATAGAAATGATAGACTTTGGTACGGCTAACGCGTTTAAATGATACATGTATTGTTAGTGGGCTGAATAAAATTTGGAAAGATTACTAAGTCAGCATCAACGAGTTTAGCGAAACAGCTTGGTCAGGGGAATATACCTCAATGTAGTGCTGACTTTAGCATTTCAGCGAAATCCAGGATGGGGGGGGGAGAAAAAAAAACACAAACTTTATTTCTCGAAGAGCTTATCTTCGCTGGTATTCCGATGGGCCCGTTTCATAGAGATACACGTATTGTTTTTCTGTCGTTTCTTAATTTCTTTATTTAGTTCTCACTGGTTAAACAGATATTTCGTGAAATTAGTCCTGTATCGGATTTAAAATTAGAACATTTAAGCGATATTTGGGTGGGCAGATTTATTACTTTGTTTCAAAAATATTTAACACAAATCTCTGATGGTCTTTAGCTTATTTACTATTCGTTGAATTATCATAGCAACTTTTTAAACTATAATTTCCTGATTCCCATTGAAGCATTGAAGCCATTTTTGAAGTCATTTTATGTTTGTACATGTTTCACCAGAATATTTACGAATCAATGCTGCAACAACTACACAGGCTGCAAATCACGCTACTGAAATGAACCTCGGCCAGAACAACTTGAAGCCAACGTACAACCTGAATTGGCACCCGGCTGAGATTGGAAAATCTAACGTTGATCAGCAAGATAAGCCTGCCGATAAAATCTGTCCATTCAAACTTGGCCACAGTAAAAGAAGGATAGAATGTGAGTTCCACTCAGCTAAAGCGAAGTTTGAAAATCCAGAACCAGATCAACGTAAGTCCGGCCAGTATTTTTGCACAATTTATTTTTTTTAATATCTCATTTAACTATCATAAATATTAGTGAAACAAAACTTACAGGACAGCTGTAGGGTCTTGGCCCGAAGCATCGATCGCGGTCTTTTCATTGGATGCTACATGGCCATCCTGATGTCTTCCAGCAATTCAATCACATACAAGCTTGGACATCTTCACTCTGCAATCCATGCCAAACACTCAAAGTTTCTATTGATCGGAGCAGATTCAGAAATCGGACTCCGTCTCCATCAATGCGGTTCGAACTAGCTCATACGCCTCCAAAGTCCTAAATACGCAACTTCCAACTCCGACTACGGCCTGGTCCTCCAGGCGTGGTTTTCACGCACTGCCGGTGAAAGACACGTCTCCACTTCTCCCACCAGAACTGGGCAAACCCGTCTCTCTCAGGTCTACCACCATGTCTTAGGTCCTCCTAGACTACATCTTCCTGTACCCCACCAACCCTGAACACCATAAAACCACTACCATTAGCCACTACCTACTCCCTTCACCTTCCAATCGAAGCTCTCAACCATGCTGAGTCTTCACCATCTCCTCCAACTTTCCCCTCGCTAAGGCAGAACGTTTTGTTCTCAGTAATGGCCTCACCTGTGCCCACAGCTCGGCGAGTTCTGCATTGACCCTGACGCTGAGCTTTTCTTCCTCCACCATGTGAGGCAATTCCAGTCGGAAAAAAAAAACCGCCGTCAATTTCCGACGTGTTAGTTGATAGTCTTCTTTTGTGATTATAAGGCACACCCAGAGTATAGAAGTAACACTTCTTTTTCCCCCGATGTAGTCTCCAAACTTATGGCATCAGCATCACTTTTTCAGGCAAAAGAAATCTTCTTTCATTGCTTTTTTTCATGTTCAACTCTTCTCCACTCCATATTTTTTCCTCTCCAGACTTTAGCCTTCCGTACTTACCTGTCTTCACGAATTATCTTCCAGACTGCCATCCGTCCTCTCCAAGCCAAATACTCCTCCTATTATCTTGCTAATCGTTTTCCAAAACTGATAAATGGGTTACGAACCAGAAAGACATTTACATTGATGCTGTTAGAATTGTCCATTTCCTTCAGCATTTTGTGTGCTTTGCTTTTTATTTTGGTTTGTGTGGTAACTTCTGCAATTCGCTTACGGTGTTGCGCTTGTTTAAGAGAGTCCCCGAAGGATTTCTATTTATTAAGGAAGGCAGCCAGTAGAGGAAAGTACAGTAAGCAGAGTTTTTGAATTCTAGCTGTTATATAGTTTTACAGCTCGCTGTGCATCTACAAGTTAGCCGCCTGTTTCGGAACATCGGTCGTTTCATGATGGAATTGAATTGAAATGACCTTATTACTCACATCTGTCACCTGGTCCAGAAATGGCCCAAATGCGGAGTGAGAGGCACTTAAACGGGTGGATAGCTCACAAAAATAAATAAACAAACAAACAAAAAAAAATAAACTTTAAAGCTACCAGAGGTAAAATGGAAAATAAAACACTAGGCTAAACAGGGCCGTTAATTAAAACTCTCAAATGGGAAACGAAGCTAACACTGCAACCTAAAATTATTAAACGAATACTGATTGTCTTCAGAGTCAATTGACAAGACAGTCCATTTTCTCTGGGAAGGCGGAATACAAACGGGCAGCGGAGCGTTGCTGTCCTATGCTCAAATTTCAACGAGCACTACCAGGATAAGTATCGTGTTAAATTGTGGTTGTGTGTCGGCGTCCGGGGAAGACTAGACATTGTGCAGACATCAATGGATATGCATGTAGCTTCAAAGGCCGAAGCACACATGCGGTCTCATGTTGGACCTGGAATGGCGGTTGGTAGAAGAGGTGCATACACAGCTTTGTGACGTCGGTTTCGTGCTGCTGCAAGGCGCTGATTTCGGTGATCCTCAAAGTCCAATGCAGCTTTTCTGCTCAGAGTGCGCTATGCAGACCTGTCGGCTGCGAACTCCTCAGGCTGTCGAGCCTGCGGGTCTGCCCATTTGATGTACGATTTGAGACTGCCTTTGAATATTTTTTTCGTAGCAGCTCTGATTGCTACTACCATGCTCAAGCTCTCCGTTGACCAGCTGTCTAGCATTCTTGCTTCACCAGTGCGGATTACATGGCCAGTCCTGCATAGCAGGATCTGAAGGATCCTTGCCTCAATGCTTGTGCTGTTGGCTCTGTCAAGGACTTCCTGGTTGGTGATTCGGTCCTGCTATCTAATCTTATCACAGTTGTAACAGTTACTATCACAATTAAATACGAAATAGCAGACACGTGCATATTGGCCTGTGCAATTGCCATATCTACTTCGCTGCCTAAACTGTGGTCAGGACTGGACCCCCTCTCTAGGTGTAGCTCCTGAGGCTCCACTTACCTGTGTCCGCTGCAAGTCCAGGATCAGAGACATCTGTTCTTCTGTGCCATGACCTTCATAGTCCACAAGGTACTGGTCATTACCACGTACCCAGCGAGATGCCTGGAGGCGCCACACAGTAAAGACCAGAAAAGTTTGTCCCAAGCGGGGAGGAGTGGGAGGTGGGTTGACTGGGACCAGGGTAGGGGGAGTAACCAGTTAAAGCTGGAAACATGGCATACTGGGTGGATCTTCAGATATGCTGGGACCTCATTCTATAGGACATATTGTTGTCCGCCTTTTCCCCGACAAAATGAAGCTCCATGCCAATTTCCGGTTCTTGACTTTCAGGGGAAGATCCCTTGACGCCAACCAGACCCTTCTCTCCTGGCATGAATGGCCTTACCTGTCGACTGAGCTGATTGGTCTGCCGGCAATGCTGTTTTAGGTCTTGCGGCAGAGAAGCCCTGGCTCATCTCCAGGTGCACTTGTAGCAGTGGATCAACTGCTCGGCAGTAGGAACACCTACGTCAGTCTCCTGACCAGGGAAGAGCAGGCTTGGAATACCTTCTGGCATTCCAAGAGAGACATACCAGTGGAGCATGACTGGAGGTTATTGAGGGCGATCTCTGCTCAAAATAATTTGGAGCTCCGGGATGTTGGGTTGGAAGAGGCAAGACAGCGCAGGGTTTTCTCCAACTCCTGGATCAGTCTGTAAGTCTAGCCATTAGATTGGGACTGGAAGCCTGATGACTGGCTGGCTGTGGCTCCTAAAAGAGGTAAACTGTGGTCCATGATCAGATACTGTGTCTTGAGGAAAACTATGGAGCCTGAATGCATGTTGAACCATCAGTGTGGCTGTCTCACGAGCCGATGGGAACATTGGGAGGGCAACGAAGTGAGCAGCCTTGGAATATAGATCCACAACGACTAAATGGTGGTGTTTCCATTAGACACAGGCAGAGCAGTGATGAAATCTACTGAAAAGTGGGACTGGGGCTGATGGGGCACAGGCAGTGGACATAACAGACCCGCAGGACGCTGGCGTGATGTCTTATTCTAAGCACAGGTGGGGCAGGCAGATACAAAGTCCTAGAAATCCAATGACATAGATGGCCACCAAAATTGTCTCTGTATCAACTCCTGAGTACTCTGCATTCCCGGAGGTCCAGCCAGAGTACAGAAGTGACCTCATTTCTCATCTGAGTCTGATTATCTGTGGTGAGATATTGAACAGTTGTGGTTAGGGATGATACCTGTTCCTTCAAGTGAGACTGAGCTTGTCGTAACGACATTTTCTGTGTCATTGTCTCCGTAACATCACTGACTCCATTCTCATCAATGAGTTCCATGGTGAAGAAGCTGAGAAGCTCTCTCAGGATACTGATAATTTGGTATGATGTCCTGTTGAGAAGTACCAAAATCAAGTTACACTGTGTTTCAAAATGTATTGCTAAGAGATTGGCATCAATTTCCACCGTAGAATATAGTGACAGGCAGATTAAAAGATAAAAGTGAATCGATGATGGAATTATATTTGGCAGATCGTAAGAGTTGAGAGAAACTGACAATGAAGTGGAGGTGAGACCACCTGAGGCACACTTTAACTCTCCCTAGTACTACGATGGGCTGATTACCTGTTATTTCTAATATTCCCATCTGTCCAATATCGACAGATGGGAAATTGAGAGTTGAGGAGAAATGACAGAGAAGAGGATTTGAGAGCTGTTTAGATAGACCTTAAAATTACCCAGTACTGCGAGAGGCTTGAAGAGGCCATTCCCACACTCTTGCTAAAGTCGCCTTGCGTTCCAGCGCTGTGTCTGATACATATATTAAACGGTACACCAAAATTCAATGTGCAATACAAGTTTAAAATGGCATGCGAAATTTGGGCACCACTGGTCAAAATTTCTGTTACTGTGATTTGCAAAATGTGTAAATTTTAAAAAGACACATTTCTTTAATATTTTACGCAAGATTGCTTTCTTATTTCCATCTTTTATATCTTCAAACTGACAAGAAAGGAAAAGCGCCCAGTAAATGTTTGGGCACCCTGCATGATCAGTACTTAGTAACACACCCCTTGGCAAGTATCACGGCTTGCAAATGCTTTGTGTAGCCAGCTGAGTCCTTCAATTCTTATTCGGTATCAGGGTCCGGTCCGGTCCGGAATCCGCATTCCGGGTCATGATCCGGTCCGAGGGCACCGGACTCCGTCCGGGTCCTGCAGTTGCCCCTCCCGTCATCCATGAACTAGTTAGGATCCTGCTGGCTCAAGGAGGCACACCTGTGACTCATTGAGCTGCTGCTGTTTATAAGGGGACTTGCGACTGGGAACAGGTGGGTGGTCGTTTTGTTCTGTTTCCTGTTTCTCCGCCGGCTCCGAACTCTTCTCTGCATTCTGTTACCCTGTCTGGGCTCAGATCTACTCCTCATCATGCTCCTCTGCCCCATACCAGTACTGCCAGGTTGGTCCTCCCCCCACCTTTCTTCCCATGCGCTGGTCCTGCTTTTCCACTCGTTTGTATTGTTCGCGCGGTCGCGCTGTCTGCCGGCCTTTCCCAATTTTCTTGCTATCATGGCTGTTGTGTTGGACACCCTGGACCTATGCCTGTTCCTACTCCTTGCCTCCCTCGGGCAGGTCCAGCCCACCTGCCGCTGCGGCGGTGGTTCTGCCCGTTCCTTTCCGTTGCCTACGTCGGGCAGGCCCGGACGTTCTGCCTCTGCCCGGCGAGGTTTCTGCCCCCTCCTCCTCTTCCGCCCGAACCCTGGGATTGTGCCCTGCACCCGCCTAGGGGTTCGCGCCTTGCCCAGGCCTCCGGTGTTTCCGCCTGGGATGCGGCCCTAAACGGGATATATACGGCCCACCCAGGGAGTGCTCTCGGCCAGCTTATCTAGCCACCTAGACATGTCTGCCAGCCTGCCTGGTCCACGGGGACCTGCCTGCCTGCCTGAACCCCGGGGACCTGCCTGCCTGTCTGCCTGAACCCCGGGGACATGTCTGCCTGTCTGCCTTAACCCCGGGGACCTGTCTGCCTGCCTGCTTGAACTCCGGGAGCCCGCTCCGCTCTGCCTGCCTGAAATCTGGGAGCCTGGTCCGCTCTGCCTGCCTGACACTCTATCTACCTGAATCCCAGCTCTACCCTTAAATACCATGGCAACCACATCCTGTCCTCCCCCTTGTACTTCAGTGTTTGCATCCTGCATTTAGGTCCATCCGGCCCCGTTCCTGACATTTGGGGGATCTTCACCCATTTTTCCTTGCAAAAGGCTTCCAGTTCTGTGAAATTCTTGAGCCGTCTTGCATTCATTACTCTTTTGAGGTCTATCCACAGATGTTCTATGAAGGTTCGGTCAGGGGACTGTGAGGGCCATGACAAAACCTCACAGTTTGCTTTTGACAGAATGTCGTTTGTCAATAGATGTGTCCGCATTTTAGTGTGATCGATTCGATTTCATCACAAAAGTTAGCCTCGATATAGGTTCAATCCACTGATTAATAAAATCGTAAGACGATGCCATATAGGAGCAATATTAGGCCATTCAACCTAATGGGTCCACTGGGCCAATTCATCATGGCGACTCCCATTTAACCCCATACACAGCCCTTTCACCATATCCCTTGTTGCTCCGAACAAGCAAGTATCTATGAACTTCTGCTTTAAATATACCCAAGTAGGCCGTGAGCCAGGACCCCACATTCGGGCCTCCAGAACCATCTACGTGGAATAATTCATAGAGTGATTGTTTTGCAATGCTCTACAAATCCATGTAATTATATGTGCCCTAGGATTTTTTTTTTTAATTGATTTTTCCAAAATAAACAACTGAAAAATATTTTTCTAAAATTGAAATGGTTCACTCCACTGAACTTGAGTACTGTACTGCCACTGCCACCAATGACATAGTATTCAATGTAGAATTGTATAACAACAGTGCTTCAACTCAACTTTCATTGTGACAAATTTCAATGTTGGGGGATTACTGATGACAAAATACCACTAAGTTGAATAAATATCTTGTACTTTATATTGACAGCTTTTCAGAAATGCTTCTTTTAGGGTAGTGTTATAAAATCTAGGTTGGCACACACAAAGCTACCACTGATGCAATGCTGTAACATATTTTCTAACTCTGGAGATGTATACCTTTCAAAAATCACTATGAGGATTATTCCCCTAAGATGGTACCGACGAACTCTACCGGCTAATGGACCAAAGGGCTTGAGTTCCACCACAGTGTGTGCTTGATCATTCCACGAATTCTCCACTCTTTGGCTGGAGGAAATCCTCCTTAATTCTGTTCTAATAGGTTGCTCCTAAATCGCTCACCAAGGGAAACAGCCACTGAGAACTCCGTGCATTTTTTTTTAAAAATTCTAGTGATTATAGACCAAAGCTGCCAGGTGCTCCTCATATATTAACCCTTCATTCCCAGCATCACCCTCGTAAACCTACTTTGAACTCTCTACAGTGACAGTATATCCTTTCTGAGGTAAAGTGACCAAAGCTACCCCTTTAGATAAAAGTCCATACTAGTTTCCTTTTACCAAATGCACTATCACATATTTCTCAACTCCGTAGTCTATCCGCCACGTTTTTTGCCCAATCTTCCAATTTGTCTCAGTCCTGCTGCAATCACATTGCTTCTTCAGAACTACCTCTCCATCTTCGTATCTTTCGCAAACTTTGCTACAAAACCATCAATTCCACTATCTAAATCATTGGCAAACGATGCGAAAATTAGCGATCCCAATAAAGACCCCTGATTAACACTACTAGTCAATGCTGGCCAACAAGAAAAGGCACCCTTTATTCTCACTCGTTTACTCTGGCCTCTCAGCCACTCTTCTATCCATGCAAGTATAGTTCCTGTAGCACCTTTAGATTTCAACTAGTTAAGCAGACTGTCACATGAGACTGTGAGACACTTATCACATGACATCTGAAGATCTAAGTAAATGACATCCACTGCATCTTCTTTGTCCACCCTCCTTGTTTCTTCTTCGAAATATTCTAAGAGATTTGTCAGACACGATTTACCTTCTCATAAACCATGCAAATTATGACTTATTTTATCAGCAGTCCTTAATAATGAACACTAACACTTTCCCAAACACTTTTTTTCCTCTCTTATGTTTTCCTCCCTTCTTAAACTGTGAAGTGATATTTTCAACTTTCCATTTCTCCGGAGCAAGAATCAACTGATTTTTGAATTATCATGACCAATGCATCTGTCATCTCTTCAGGAACCTCCTTCAGGACTCTGGGATGTAGTCCATCCGGTCCAGGTGACTTTTACACCCTAAGACACATTTTGCTTTGTTATAGAATTGCACTCTCTTCTGCCTCCAGAAATTCACCGATCTTTGGCATACAGCTCCTGTCTTCCACAGTAAACACTGAAGCAAAGTACATATTACGTTCATGTGCTATTTCGTTGTCCCCCATTACTACCTCGCCAGTTGTCAAATATTAACTATCACCTGCCTTTTATTCTTTATATAACTGAAAAACAATAATGCCCTGCTTTATAATAGCGGCTACTTTTCCCTCACATTTCATCTTTTCTCTTCTCATAGCTTTTATTGTTGCATTTTTTTGGATGTTAAAAACTTCTCAGTAACGTACACTTCCATTTTTGTTTTGCTACCTTATATGCCCCTTCCTTTGCTTTTATGCATTCCTTACCTTCCCTTGTCAGCCACATTAACCAACACCCTGCCAGTCGAGAATGGCGTCTTCTGTGGGAGATACCTATCCTGCGCCATGTGAATTATTCCCAGAAACTTCAGCCACCTCCATTCTGCTGTTATGCCCTCCAGTATCCCGCTCCAAACCACCTGAGCAAGATCCACTCTTTTGCCACTGTAATTCCCCTTATTCAATTGCGGATGCCGATAGGTGCGATTTCTGTTTCTCTGTTGCAAAGTGAACTAGGAATTCAAATCATATTTTGATCACTGCGTCCTTTACGTTTAACTGACTAATAAAATCTGGTTTAATACCCTACATCCAATCTGAGACAACTGTTTCTGGATGAGGCACAAGCACAAGGTAACCTGAAAAACGAGCTCGTAGTGATTCAAGAAATTCCCTCTCTTACGATACGACAGCCATCTCCAAATTGAGCCATCTTATTCCAAATGCTCTGCGCACTCATGTACAGCACTTCAGTCCAGCGTTCTTCGCCCTTATGAATTTTGCCTCTTTGCTGCAACTTAAGCCTTTGCTGTCTATATAATCCCTAAATTCCTATCCTTGAGCTACTTAAATTCATTCCTATCTCCCTGTGTTCTTTTATGAGAATGTCCACCCTTTTTCCACTTGTGTTGTTAGTACCAATATTTAAAATGACGTCAGTCTGCTCACTCTCCCTTTTCATCATATTGCGGACCCTTTCAGAAACATTGCGTACCCTGGCACCTGGGATGATTTCTTTTGCCTCTTTCTTTTGCGTGTCCACAGAACCACCAACCATAGAGTTCCCTATTACTGCCGCAATTCTCTTCAGTTTCTTGCCTTTCGAAGCTACAGCGACAGACACACTGCCAGTGGCATGGCAGCTCATCCTTCTCCGAGGTAGTCCACCCCGACCCCCACCTCCACAGTACTCAGAATGGAACATTTACTGTTGAGAGGAACGACCACAGGGTTATCTGTCTCCTGTCACCTGGGGAAAATACGTCTCTGTAGTTCTTGTCAGTCACCTCTTCACTTTCCTTAAGAAGCAGAAGGCCATCAAGCTGCAGCTCAGTTCCTTAACCCGGTCTCTAAGGAGGTGCATCTCGATTCACCTGGCGCAGATCTGACCATCGCGGAGGCTGGGCAGACATACCCGCTATTCTTTCAAATGTAGAATCAGCAACAGAAAAAAAAAGTGAAAAGTAGGAAAAAATAAATAATGAACTTACTTACTTAACTTTTGTCGCCGAAGCTCACAACTGGGCAATCTAACAGCAGGATTCACGAAAATGAGGCAGCTAGGGTTCAATTTGTGGTGCTTTTAGCTTCCAGAAAAATGTCTCCTCCCTGTGGATCAGATTGCTATTCAACACGCTTGCCAATACTATATTATATAGATATTGCATATCATTGCTGCCAGGCTAACTTCCATTCGATGCTTTTGATAATTGAAATTGTTTCCCCAGACATTACATCTTTAATGTTTTAAAACTTTTTGTGAACATGGAGAAAAATAAACTGCCAGAGGACCTCAGTGGGACAGGCAGAGCATCTGTGGGGGCAAAAGTTCATGCAGTGTCTCAACACGAAATGCTTACATTCCCTCCACGTTTTGTTTTGTTTCATATGACAGCATCAGCACTCTTTGTTTTAGGAGTTACTGCATGGTAACAGGACTTTCAGACTCAATGAATCTGTCTAGGCTTAACCAGAATAGACTTGTTTTCAGTGTCTTCCATTTCATCTGGTTCTTCCGGTTGGACTTCATATACATTGTTAATATTCGAAGATAATTGGAAACCGCTTTGTCGAGTACCTCTTCTCCAACCAGTAACAGCGGAATTTCTGGGAAGCCAACTGTTTGAGTTCCAAACCCATGCATTCCAGGGCACTGAACAAATGACAGAAGTAATAATAGAGGTTTGGTGATAATTTACCGAAAATTCTAGATTCTGGATAGATCCCGGCTGATTGGAAAATGATGACAGTCACACCACTGCTCAGAAAAAGATGTAGGGAAAATCAGCTAAAGATAGGCCAGTCAATTTTACATCTACATTTGAGAAAATATTTGAACCTACCATTAAAAAAATGACAGCAGAAAAGGAGGAAGTCATGTAGGGGTTGTCTATGGAATCTCTGTGGGTGGAAGTTAGGAACAGGATGGGGTCAATAACTCTACTGGGTGCTTTATGTAAACCAGCGACATCGAGGAACAGATAGCGAGACAGATTCTGGAAAGGATTAATTGTAACTGGGTTGTTGGGTGGGAGATTTTAATTTCTCAAATATTGATTGACGTCTTCATAGAGTGATAGGTTTGGATGGGGTGAAGTTTGTTAGGTGTGTTCAGGAAGGCTTATTCAGATTCAGATTCAGTTTATTGTCATTTAGAAACCACAAATGCAATGCAGTTAAAAAATGAGACAACGTTCCCCCAGAATGTTATCACAAAAACGCATGACAAAACAGACCACCCAGAAAATCTACATAACGTTTGGCAATCCCCAATCCAGAGTCCGGAGAGGCTGCTGCGTATTAATATTGTATTAATACTAATATTCTTGTCACAATATGTAAATAAGCCTACAAGAGGAGAGGCTGTACTTGATCTGGAATTGGGAAATTAACCTGGTCAGGTGTCATGTCTCTCAGTGGGAGATCATTTTGGAGATGGAAAGCACAATCCTATATCCATTATGATAGCATTGGAGAGGAATTGGAGCAGGCAAGTTATGGAAACATTCAATTAGAGTATGGGGAAATATGAGGCTATCAGGCACAAACTTGGAAGCGTAAACTGGAAACAGATGTTCTCAGGGAAACATACCGAAGAAATGTTACAAATGTTCAGGGAATATTTGCGTGGGGTTCTGAGTAGGTACGTTGCAATGAGACATGGAAAGGATGGTAGGTTACAGGAACCACGGTGTACAAAAGCTGTTGCAAGTCTAGTCAAGAAGAAAGGAAGAGCTTATGAAAGTTTCATAACACGATGTAATGATAGGAATCTAGAACATTGTAGGCTAGTAGGAAGGAGCTTAAGAATTAAATTAGGAGAGCCAGAAGGGGACATGAGAAGGCCTTGGCGGTCAGGATTAAGGAAAACTGCAGGGCATTTTACAAGTATGTGAAGAGCAAGCGGATAAGATGTGAGAAAATAGGACTAATCAAGCGTGACAACGGAAGTGTGTGTATGGAACCGGAGGAAATAGCAGATGTAATTAATGAATACTTTTTTTCAGTATTCACTACGGAAAAGGATCTTAGCAATTATTGGGATGACTTGCAGCAGACTGAAAAGCTTGAGAATTTAGAAATTAAGGAAGTGGATGTGCTGGAGCTTTTGCAATGCATCAATGTGGATAAGTCACAAGGACTGGACGGGATGTACCCCGGTCTACTGAGAATCTCCTCCCTCGCTTCCCACAGGAAGCCTCTGGCAATTATCTTCTCATCATCAATTAGGACGGGAGAGTTTTCAGAGGTTTGGATGGTTGCGGATGTTGTTTCCTTATTCAAGAAAGAGGGTAGGGTTAGACCAGGAAATTACAGGCCAAATGAGTCTTTCTTCAGTGGTTTGTAATTTGGGGCAGACGATCCTGAGAGGCAGGATTTATGAACATTTGGAGATGCATAATATGATTAGAAATAGTCAACATGGCTTTATCAAAGGCAGGCCGTGCCTTACGAGTTATATTGAACTTTTTGAGGATGTGACTAAACACTTTGATGAAGGTAGAACCTTAGTAGTAGTGTATATGGATTTTAACAAGGCTTTTTATAAGGTACCACATGCAAGGCTTATTGTGAAAGTAAGGAGGCATGGTATCTTAGGGGACATTGCTTTGTGGATCCAGAACTGGCTTGTCCACAGGAGGCGAAGAATGGTCATAGAGGGGTCATATTCTGCATGGAGGTCGGTGGCTAGTGGTGTGTCTCAGCGATCTGTTCTGGGGCCCCTACTCTTCATGATTTTTGAATTACCTGGATGAGGAAGTGCAGTGATGGCTTTGCAAATTTTCTGATGACACAAACATTGAGAGTGTTGTGGATAGTGTGGAGGGCTGGCAGAATTTACATAAAATGCAAAACAGTGCAGAGGTGACAAATGGAGTTCAACCCAAATAAATGGGAGGTGTTTCATTTTGATGTCAAATTTGATGGCAGAATATGACAGTGGTAAGACTCTTGCAGTGTGGAGGATCAGAGGAATCTTGGGGCCGGAGTCCATGGGACACTCAAAGTTGCTACGCAGGTTGACTCTGTGGTTAAGGAGATGCATCAGCCTTCATCAATCGTGGGATTGGGTTTAAGAGCCGAGAGGTAATGTCGCAGCTATATAGGCTCCTAGTCAGACCACACTTGGAGTACTGTGCTCAATTCTGGTCTCTCTATGCAAACCATAGAAAATGTGCAGAGAGATTTACAAGGATGTTGCCTGGATTGAGAGGCATGCCTTATGAGAATAGGTGGACTGAACTCAGCGTTTACTCCTTATAGCGACGGAGGATGAGTGCTGCCCTGACAGAGGTGTTCAAGACAATAAGAGGCATTGATGGTGTGGATAGTCAGAGGCTTTTCCCAGGGCTTCAATGGCTAGCACGAGAGGGCATAGTTTTAAGGTGATTGGAAATAGGTACAGAGGAGATGTCAGGGGTATTTTTTTTTACGCAGAAAGTAGTGAGTGCGTGGAATTGGCTGAAAGCAGCGGTGGTGGGGGCGGAAACGATAGGGTCTTTTAAAAGACTTTTGGATCTATATATGGAGCTTACATAATTGGTCATGGGAAAGCTTCGTAGTTCTGAGTTAGGACCATGTTCGGCACAGCTTTGTGGACCGAACGGCCTGTTTGGGGTGCAGGGTTTCTTTGTTTTGATGTTTCTAAAAAAATACCGTGGCATCTGGAAGGAAATGGATCCACAGGGTAGAAACAACATATTTCAGAAATGGATGGGGTTTCTCCTTTTAGCGACAGAGGATAAGTGGTGAACTGATAGAGGTGTGCAAAGTAATGAAAGGCATTGATCGTGTGGATAGTCAGAGGGTTTTCCCAGGGTTTCAATGGCTAGCATGAGAGGGCATAGTTTTAAGGTGCTTGGAAGTAGGTATAGAGGACATGTCCAGGGTAAGTTTTTTTTAATGCAAGGAGTGGTGAGTGCGTGGAACGTGCTGCCGGTGTTGGTGGTGGAGGAGGAAATGATAGGGTCTCTTAAGAGACTCCTGGATGGCTACATGAAGCTTAGAAAAATAGCGGGCTGTTGATAAAACCTAGGTAGTACTAAGTTAGGGATATATTCGGCATAGCATTTTGGGCCGAAGGGCCTGCATTGTGCTGCTGGGTTTCTTTGTTTCTATGTTACTGAGAAATAACGATGTTACAAGGACATGGCGGTGGAACGAACCCAAGTTCTGAACAGGGCCGCTGAATCGGTGCCAAGGGAGTCTTTAGGCGGAGTCTTGGTTTTAGTAGAGAATTCAGGAACAATGTTAGTCTTAGAACTGATAGTCCTAAGAAATATGGAACGAGGTTACTCCTACATGAGTCGACCAAATGAACTGGAGCTCCTTGTTGTGGTCACGGGGAACTTATACGGCATTTGTTGATGGAAAGTAGGTGTTTGTAGTTAATGGTTGGGATTAATGATTGGGAACTAAACGTGGTGATTGAGGCCCAATTCCTGTGGTAAATAGCCAGGTGCCAGAAGGGACAATGACAAACAAGGCATTTGGAAAGAAATGGATATAACAGCCAGAAACAGATTGCTTGAGGAATGTATGGGGTTCTTGGCAGATATAACAAAGACATTGGATGGAAGGGAACAGATAAACGTTACTTACCTGGATTTCCAGAAAGCGTAAGATAAGATGCCGCATAAAAAACTTCGACATAAGACAGGTGTACATAGCCAGGTGGGGTGATGTATTAGCATGGATAGATGATTGGTTATCTAATAGAAAGCAAAGTGTTGGGATGCATGCGCTTACCCTCGTTGGCAATCACCGGTGAGCGGTGTGCCGCAGGGGTCGGTCCCGGGTCTGCAACAGTTCACTGTTTCTATTAATTATCTTGGAAGAGAGGAAGAAGTGTTTTCTGATGCACCAAACTGAGTAGAAAGGCAAATATGCAGAAGATACGAAAAGTCTGCCAAGATACCAATATAGATAGGTTAAATGAGTGTGCAAGGATCTTGTTGAACATCCACGATATTGGTAAATGCAAGATCATCAACATTGTCAGAAAAAATGGAAGATCAGATTATTATCTACATTGTAAAAATGGAGCATGTTGCTGTACAAATGGAATTGAGAGTTGTTGTCCATGAATCACTTAATATTTGGTTTCCAGATTCAAGTAGGCAAGTAGAATGTTGGTATTCATTGCTAGAGGGACTGGATTTCAGAGTAAATAAGTTATATTGCAACTGTACAGGGCGCTGGTGAGGCCGCTCCTGTGCTACGGCTTGCACTTCTGGTCTCGTTATTGATGAAGGATATACTGGCTTTGGAGGCGGTGCAGGGGAGGTTCACCAGATTGAACCCAGAGATGAGGCAGTTAAAATATGAGGAGACTATGAGTCGTCTGAGGTTGTACACATTGGAATTCAGAAGAATGAGAGAAGTTCTCACAGAAATATTTATGATGAGAAGTGGGTTAGATAAAGAGGCAGGAAAGTTTCTTCCACTGGTAGGTGTGACTAGAACTAGGGAACAGCATTTAGATTTGTGGTAACAGAGTTAGGACGGAGACAAGGAGGAATTTTTTGTCTGAGAGAGTGATGTATCAGCGGAATCTCAGCCCAAATGAAGCAGTGGAGTCTAACTTAGTTATAACTCAGTTATATTTAAGACAAGTTTGGATAAATTGTCACATATTAAAGGAATTAAGGGTTATGGGCTAAAAGAAGGTAGTTGGAGATGAGTCCAGGGGCTGATTAGCCACGATGTTATTGAATGACAGGGAAACCTCGACGGGCCACCTGTACTACTCCAGATTGTATGACGTATGTTCTTATTTTCTAATGCACATTACGGATACAAATGGACTGTTTTCACTGAATCGAAAGAGGATGAGGGGTGTTACGAATGCAGCAGCAATCAATATGAACCTGAGACAGTGTTTATAAACAAATCCCAAGATTTATTAACTCTGCTCAAAACTTAGAAAGTAAATAAACAAATAACTTAACTGCAAGTTAACAGTTAAGCGACAATATCCAACAAACAATCAATGGTAGAAACCGTTCTGAACGAGTTCTTATCCAAGCACAGACTTAAAGTGGTAAATTCAGAAGTCCATGTGATTTACACAGTCATTAAGGGGAGACTTCCCCAAAACAACGATTCCACTGACGAGAGATGCCTTGTTCGAAAAAATCACGCGGAAACAAAGGAACTCACCTTTTGACTGGAGGGTGGTCACTGCACAAACCTTCCTGAAAGTGTAGTGGTTTAACTCAAATGTGCATGCCACAATTCCTGTATGAATTCAAAAAGGTCCATCATTCCCAAGGCACTGAACGACATTAACTTTATCCAATCCTTTCATCTCGGATAACTCCAGTACTGCCTTCACTCTCCGTATTTGGACTGTGAGGGAAAAATAAACATGCAACAAACAAAACCCGTGGACTCTCCACACTTCCTACCAGCAAAAACTACTTTGCACAAAAATAAAAATGAGAACAGTGTCATGGACGGCGGCTTTATTTAAATACCTTTTGGAACATACCATCACGTGACATAACATGATGAGACAATTACATCATCCCACTCACAAGACGATTACATCATCCCATTGTCCCATTCCAAACTATGAGCATGTAACAGGGGTCACATTGGAAATTGACTATAGAATTACGAAAGGCATATAATATGAATGGTCATAGACTTTTCTGCGAGCGATGGGAGTCTAATATACGAGGGCATCATTTCAAATGGAGGGAAGACAAGTTAAGGTGACCCTGGTGTATTGTGTATTGGCTTAGGCACGGTTTACACACAGTAACTTTTGGCTATATAGAATGAGCTGACAATAGAGATTGTAGACCTGGATACAGTTACCATGTACAAATGATATTTGGATATATACCTTGCTAGGTAAGGTTTTGAAAGAAAGAAACGTTGCAAACATATGCGCAAGGGATTAATCATTTCAGCATGAGCAAGCTTCGTGACACTGATACGAGGAATATACGACAACATAGACTTCGGGATATAAATCAATTCCAGTAGAAAGAGAAAATCACCATCAGGTTCCAACGTGTTAGTCGATGGACTCTTCTTTTGTGATATTAAGGCACACGCAGGGTGTAAAGATAACATCTCACATTCCTTCCATGCAGTCTGCAAATTTATAGCATTGTGGCGACCCACTTCCTAGCGCACTCGAACCGGCTCACAAATAGCCAGCGCGCAGGCACAAAGGCCAGGTCCGCAACAAAGGGAAAAAGCCTGCAGGGGTTTGTGAGTACGTGTCCCTTAGAGCATCCGCACCCGGGGAGGGCGGGATGAAGGAGGCTTTAAAGCAAGGCTGTGAAGTTTGAATAAAATTATCTTTGATTGCAGATTACCAACTCCGTGTCGTTATTTTAGCGCTGCGTGTAGCACACCGCTACAGCATGAACATTCTTTTTCGGGTAAAAAAAGCTTCTTTATTCCTTTCTTTCAGACCCCACTCTTCTCCACTACTACATTGGTTGCTCGCGAGCCTTTATCCTTTCCGACCCACCTGTCTCCACCAATTATCTTACAGCCAGTCAACCTTCCTCCCCATCCCACAAGTTTCTTATAGCTTTTGCTGTTTCCTTTCCAATTCCGACTAGGGACATCAAACTGTAACATTATTTACATTGATGCTGCCGGATCTGTTTATTTCCTTAAGCATTTCGTGTGCTTTGCTCTACATTTCGTTTTGTGTGGTATGCTTGTTTAAGACGGCTCGTGACGGAATGTTATTTATTAAGGAAGGCAGAAGTAGTGGACGGCACTGGAAACAGAGTTATTACGAATTCTGACTCTATGTAAGGGGACTATAGTGGAACAGCTCGCTATGCATCTGTCAGCTTGTCGTCGGCCTGTTCAGAATGGAATTGAACTGAACTGAATTGACTTTATTACTTACATCCTTTATATAAATGACGAATAAAAATCGTTACGTTACGTCTCTGTCTAAATTTGCAATGTGCAATTATAGTAATTTTTAATAAATGTTATGTACAACAGAGTGGTCAAATAACATAGAAGTTCAGTTGTATCATCATGAGTTAATCAGTCTGATGGCCTGGTGGAAGAAGTTGTGCCGGAGCCTGTTGGTCTCGGCTCTTATAATGCGGTACCATTCGCCGAATGGTAGCAGCTGGAACAGTTTGTGGTTGATCCTTCGGGCCATTTTTACACACCTGTTTATGCAAATGTCCTGAATAGTGAGATATTCACATACAATCGTATAATAGTTGGATATACCATCTGCTGAATGGAGGAGTATTCGAATATTGCCGCAAAAAGTTCGGTTTCCTAACATTGTGCAAACAGTACCGTTCGGGGAACTGGCCTCGATAAATTGATCCATATACGGAAGAAAAGGTGTGTATTGCAATTCTGTGACTTTCGTGAATGTTTCCAAAATGTATTTTATTCCAAATTTACGTTTTCAATCAATTTTACGTTTTGAACATGCTTTGCAGCATTCCCTTAGAAGAAATTTCACTGTTACGTCCTAATATTGCACCTTCGATATTTTAGGAATTGCTTCACATATGATTATAGTGATGTACAGTGTAACAGGCAGTTTACTTTCAGGATTACGCCCATAAAGAGTTTGGCGGGTGTGTGTGTGTGTGTGTGTGTGTGTGTGTGTGTGTGTGTGTGTGTGTGTGTGTGTGTGTGTGTGTGTGTGTGTGTGTGTGTGTGTGTGTGTGTGTGTGTGTGTGTGTGTGTGTGTGTGTGTGTGTGTGTGTGTGTGTGTGAGAGAGAGAGAGAGAGAGAGAGAGAGGGAGAGAGAAAGGATTGAGAACAGGATCCTGAACTTATAGATAAAGTGAAAAGTGCAAAAAGTACAAAGACGAAACACATTGATGAAAGTAGAACAGTGGATGTAGTAAATAGGTATTTCACGAAAGCATTTGATAACGTTTCCCATACAGGGGTCCTTCCGGATGTAAGGAGGCTTGGGATCCTAGGAGACCTTGCTTTGTGGATCTGGAACTGGCTTTCCCAAAGAAAGTAAAGCGTCGTTGTAGACTGATCTCATTTTACAGGGATCCGTTCCACAAAGGTCTGTTCTGGAACCCCTCCTCTTCGTGACTTTTATAAATGACCTGCATGAAGAAGTAACTTTGTTGATGACACAAATGCTGCGAGTGCTGTGGATAGTCCGGAGGTTTATCAGAGTTTACAACGGGACATTGATAGAATGCAAAACTGGGCTGAGAAGTGGCAGATGAACTTCAACCCAGACATGTGTGAAGTATTTCTTTTTGGAAGGTCATATTTGAAGACAGAATAGAAAGTACATGGTAATACTCTTGGCAGTGTACAGGATCTGAGAGATTACAGGGTCCGTGTCCACAGGGCATCCAAACCCGCTGCAGACGTTGACAGTGTTGTTAAGAATGCCTATTTGTGTTGGCATTCATGAACCGTGAGTTTGGGTTCCCGAGTTGTGAGGCAATGTTACAGATATACAGGACCTTGGTTGGACCCCACGTGGAATACTCTGTTCAGATCTGGTCAGTGCACTACAGGAAGGATATGGATACTATACAGAGAGTGCAGAGGAGATTTACATGGACTTTGTCTGGATTGCATGGCCTCCCTTATGACAATATATTGAATGAATTTGGCCTTTTCTCCTTGGAGCGACCGGGAATGAGAGGTGACCTGATAGAAGTGTATAAGATGATGAGGAGCATTAATCATATCGATAGCCAGAGGCTTGTTTTTCGCCAAGGCTGAAACTGCTAACACGATTGTACATATTTTAAGGTGCTTTGTCATAGTGGGTTATGCATGACCCGGCTGACTACCAACTCCTGATAATGTCATTTCGCGATCTTGCTTTATACACTTAAATAGATGACATATTATATTGGTACAACAAAATCAAAGTCTAATATCAGTCTAAAGTCTGTGTGCACAGACAATATATCAGCAAAATAAACTTGATAATAACAGTACATCATAAATCCCAAGGAAAGATGTCATGTTTGAACCTATGTTTTTCTTTGCTTCCGGTAGTTGTTGGCTGCCTCTAGATCAGATGGCTGTTCAACACTCCTGTACAAACAGTACCCGATAGATATTTAATCATCACTGCAAGCCCAACGTCATTCCCTAATCCCGATGATCAGAAATGACCCTCCAGATGTTACTCCCTTGCTGTATTTAGTAATGGTTAATTAGTACTGCAAATCCTCGTTCGTCAAAGATCCGGCTACTGTGCTGTAAATTCTGCGTATCAGTATCTCGCAAAATGTAGCACAGTTCATTCTTATTTAATCATGTATTGATTCAGAGAAGGCTCCGGTTCTCACCGTGTGCATAACCTATCTGAGGTTTATCAAGGGGTCTGGAAGAGCGTTCCCAAACCTCGGGAGGCGGGTTGAGTATCGTCTAGTGTCGATGAACCTCTTAAAATGGCTCTGAATTATACTGACTGGGCGTATTTTCTGTTTGGCTCTGTTGAGAGATATACCAAAAATGGGCAGGCGCAGGCATGCCTTCGTGTGGAATTACAAGTTGCTCATAGTTTTGATGGGAATATTTGAACTTATGTTTACGAAAAACAGTCCTGATGGTGCAAGACAGAAGGTTGACATTAAGAAATGGGGAGGGCATGTTGGCCTCCACAGATATGAAGTGAGACGCAAGTACAAAACTTATCCGACGTTTATCGATGCACAAATTCCATAGGACTCTTTGTGACATACGATGACATGTATGTACGGCTTGTGATATGAAGAGTGTTTGATGGCTCAGGGCCTTTATTCATTAGAGTTCAGAAGAATGAGTGATGACCGAATTGAATCCTTTCGAATAGTGCAATGACTTGATAGGATGGATATGGTGGGAGAGTTTAAGACTCGAGGATACAGCCTCAGAACATGCAGCGTCCTTTCAGAATGGACACGATGAGGATTTTGTTTCACTAGAGAGTGGTGAATCTATGAAATTCAGTACCAGAGATGGCTGTGGATTCCAACTCTATATATATTTAAGGCAGACGTTGATAGCTTAGGACGGGCATGAAGGGATATAGGGGAAAGACAGGAGATTACAGCTGAGAGGGAAAATGGATCATCAATGACGAAATGGCAGAATCGATGCAGTGGGCAAAATGGGTGAATTCTGCTCCTACATGTCATGGTCCTCTGGTCTTATGTAAGGGTCAATTAATCATTGTACTCTACACCGCATCCTTTTTATTATCTCTTAAAATTCTCCACCGCCACTTATCAATTTAGCAAAGTTCTGCTTTGCCCAAAATGCAGCCTGCATTGGCTTCCTTTAGGATCTGCTGGGAAAATCCTTTTCCAGAACGCTACTCTATTGCTTGTCATTAGTCGACGTAAAATAGGCTGAAAGTAGTAGAATTTCCACCTAATGATACAAAAGATTGCACACTTGACAATGAAGCGTTAAAACAGTTGTATATTAGGGCCTCTTTATAATGCACATTTTTACAAAATAAAGGTATCTGCTGCTGTTGTCTGACATCTTCAAAGTGTGATGTTCTATGCTTTCCGTGATGCCCTTCTGCACTCCACTGTTATATCGCGTTCCTAGTTACGTTGCTGTCGTCCTCATATCATATTTAGCCACTGGGATGTTCTTAAAAGGGGTGGGTGTTTAATTTTGAGATTTCACCTGCCCAGGGACGTGTGGATGTAACACATGAACGGAAGGACAAACAGAAGTTGCTGAAATTAATATAATTGCGGTTTCAGTGCAATGAATCAAGTTCAAGGCAACAAATTTTATTTCCATGCCCTGCTGAATTTTTTTACAACTACTCACTGGATGCTTTGTTTCATTTTAATGTAAATGCCCAAAAAAAATGCTGAAGGGTGGGGAACAAGGCTCACGCACAATATTCAGAAGAAAAATAAATAATCACGACTTCCTCAGTTTCACAGGATCTGCATATTTTCTAGTGCTTGTGTTAAAAATAAACACTCTATTGTCACGTACCCCGTGACCAGGTTACCGAACCAGTGTCGTGGTTACTTGAAATGACTTGGAGACACAGACAATTCTTCAAGAAAATTAAACCTTTATTTGCAAACAAAGGCTGAGGCAATCAATGAACTTTTCACCGAAAGCCCACCGAGCTCCGGTGTACAGCATTCTTTATAGTAATTTCTTATCTCAGTTACATTTCGGTTTTATTAGCATACCCAATCAATTTTTTGTTGCATATCATCTGTATATGAATTAATTAATCGCTCTTGCCTAGCCCGCGGTACGTCACCATTGTTTTTCACCCATTCACATTGGGGCCTTTTCGTGGCCAAGATTATGTTTTTCAGACAACCTCCCTCACAGTACATTCCTGCTCGCAGCATCCTGTCCGCCACCGTTATCTCGTACTAAACAAAGGCTGAGTGTAATACCTGGGATACATCGCAGCTAATAGTGTTGCAAAACAAGCAGGTGTACTGTAAGTGCCATAATATGCAGCTAAGAGAGTACAAAGTATGTAGTGAAAACAACACATAACAAAATGTGCCTAGTAAAATAATACATATTAATATTCGGTACCTAGAAGTGATTACATAGTATAGTAAATAGCTGATACATAGTGATTATAGTTCAGGTATATATAATGATTATATCAGGTATATTTCTCAATTTAATCCCCCCTTTGAGACCCACAGGGTCTCACACAGAAAGAGAACACTCAGAGGTCGTGCACCAAAGCCAAAATAAAGTCCAGCATTTTAATCCCAAATTTGGGTCAACTACAATTTCCATACTCGGAGCTCAAAATGATCTTTCTCTGTTATCCTAGGCTGTTGAGCCAAAAACCTGTCCCTCCGTAGCTGAGACAGGAAAAAAGACTCAGACACCCTTACAGACTAGTGTCCACATTATTAACACCTTCCAGTCCACTTGATGCATCGTGGAGACTGTAACAGTATATCATCGGCTTTTTTACTTGTCTAGGGTCAGATTCAACAATGTCCACGAGCATCGGGAATTGTTTTGCTGTCGCACGCATTATCAAAGTCTTGAGACATGGAAAAAAACAGCACAGAATAAATGCACAACTTATCAGCACAATGCCTGCAGTCATTGCCAATTTAATCAGCCACGCACCCCATCCCCCTAGTTTGCTTTCTAAACAGACAAACCACAGATGCCCAAATCCTGCATTCTGTTTGACCTCCTTCCGCAGATCCTTTAATTTATTCATTGCTCTGGTGAAAGACCCTTCTGGGCTAGTTTTCTTCGGTATGAAAGTGCAGCATTGATCTCCAAACATCACACACACACCCCCTTTTTCTGCCAAAAGCCAGTCCAGTACCTGTCTGTGTTGCCACGCCACCCTGCTAGTTGCATCCAGTAGTTGCCCTAACGCCTCCAGCGCATCGTCAGTGTAGTTGATGAACCTCTGTTGATTGTAGTATGTTTATCCATTCAACATTTTTGCTTACCCCTATCACAGGTATGATAGCTTCCCAGTGAGCATCTCATGCGGTGTCAGGCATGTCATTCGATTAGTTTGCATGCGGTAACTCATCAATGCTAACGGTAAAGCATCGACCCAATTAAGTTTAGTGTCTGCACAAATTTTGTTTAGTTTGGCCTTCAGAGTGCCATTGATTCTTTCCACCATGCCCTGTGACTGTGGGTGGTACACACATCCAAACCTTTGTTTTATTCTCAGTATTTGTAATACCAATTTGACCACCTTTTGGATGAAGGCCGAACCGTTGTCCGAGCTGATTTCCGTAGGTATTCCAAATCTTGGGATCACTTCATTTGTCAGGAACTTTACCACTGTTCCTGCCGCTTGATCCGTCGAGGGTATTGCCTCTACCCATCTGTTGAACCTGTCAATTACCACCAGAATGTATCTTTTCCCTCTTACCGTCTTTATCATTTCTACGTAGTCGATCACCAGATGTCGAAATGGTCCTTCAGGCACGGGTATGTGACCTATTGGGGTTGCAATCCCCCTTCGAACATTATTCTGTGCACAAACCTCACACTGTGCTAAAATATAGTCTACCGAAGCCTGTAAGTAAGGCGATCAGAAACCATCCTTTTTTGATTTTCTTATTACTTCCCCCCTTGCACAATGGTCCACTCCATGTGCTTCTGAAATTAGGATAGTCAACAAAGGAGTAGGAGCAACCCACAAACCATCCTCTGTGCTCCACAGGGCTTCTAAGTTCTGCTTGCTACCCCCACCCCCGCCGCCTCCACATTGTCTGTTCTGCCAACGTTGCCCTACCTTTGCATTTCAACCAGGTCCTCTATCATGGGTTCCGGCTCTAGGCTTACCTGGGGTGCAATAATAACTGATGTACACCCAGACGCTTTCCTGGCTGCTTTGCTTTTCCTGTGCCTGTCTCTTGTGTTAGAACCGCTGTGACATAACCCTCCTGTCGGTTGTATACATAAAATGAAAAACCTTCTCGTAGTCAGGCAAAGCTAATGCTGGTGCTGACTGCAATTCCTGCTTAATAGTATTGAAAGCTATCTCCGCCTCTCCATTCCACTGTAAGCCGTTCTTCAAATTTGTATGTCCTGCTTCTTTCATTATCTTTCTCAAAGGTGCCACAATCTCAGCATATTCTCCAATCCAATCTGAGCTATATCCTGTCATTCCCAGAAACGTCATCATCTGCCCTACTGTTTGGGGCTTTGGAGCCTTCGTTAACGCCTCAATCTGACTCGGCGTTACTGCCTTTACGCCTTTAGATACCATCCTTCCTAAATATTCCACCTGCTGCTTACAAAATTGCAGCTTTTTCTTAGATACTTTATGCCCTCCATACGCCAGTTTCTCTAAAAGTATCACAGTATCCCGTTCACACTGCTCTTCACTTTCAGAGCAAATCAACAAATCATCCAAATACTGTATCAGTGTACTTTCCAGCGAAATGCCATACAAATCTTCCTTCAATACTTTATTTAAAAACATGTGGTGAATGCTTAAAACCTTGTGGCATTCTAGTGTAGGTGTACTGGTTGCCTCTGTATGTAAATGCAAACAAATACTGACACTGCTTGGCTAGAGGAATGCTGAAGAAAGCCGAACATAAATCAATTACTGAAAAGTAGCTTGTTTCTGGCGGGATATTAGTCAGCAGTGTGTGTGGATTCGCGACCACTGCTGCCATATCCTCCACTACCTCATTCACTGCTCGTAAGACATGCTCGTAAGACATGCTCGTAAGACCGTTTTTGGGACAGGCAACAGCGGAGTATTGCAGGGGCTGTTTACTCTCTTAAGCACTCCTGCCGCTAATAGTCCCTGTATTGTCGGCGCTATACCTTCCTCTGCTTCCGGTCTTAAGGGATATTGTGGTCTCCTAGGTGGAACTGCTCGTTTCTTTAACCTTACCTCCACCGGACTGGCTGTTTATATTTTCCCCACGTCCGTGTCATGTTGCGACCACAGAATAGATGGCAACTTGTCCAATATTTTATTTTTCTGCCGACCCAACAACGGCATGTGTGGCTGAGGAGTTACTTCAACTTCCTTCATAGTTCCTGTCACATCTATGTTTACCCCTATCTTAATGTAGTTGTTGTCTCCAGATATCCATACATCAGGCATAAGCTTTCTCTAAACCGTTACGGTGCTTACCTGCTTTACCAGGGGTCCTAGGTCTTTAGACTGGTATCCCTCATTTACCAGCAAGGTTACGTGGGGTTCAGCTTCCGGTATCCTGTACCATTCGTTCAAGAAGGTATTCCACCTGACTTGCAGGGCTGCCCCCTGCTTCCCAATTACTATGGCTTCCCCTTTTAGGTGTTTTCGAATATCTGTCCTCATGTTCCATCTCCTCTCTACCTCCTTATTCTGAGCCTCATTGAAAATTACAGTACAATGTAACTCAGATTTGGGCGCTACAGCCTTAGGTAATATAGCCTGCACGCCCTTTTTCCACTTTTCCCAGGTATCCCAGATCTGATCTTCTCTGTCCCCTATCCAAAAAACATTGGCTCTCTAATCTCCTCGCACTATTAATTGAGCCCCTGCTCTTTCCACAATCAGCCCATTTCTGGTGCATTCTAATTTTAATTCCAGTTTCAATAAGGCATCTCTGCCTAACAAATTAATCGAAGTTCCTTTAGATACTAGTACTGGTTAAACAATTCCTTTATTTCCCATTTTCAAATGCACTGGAGCCGTGCACTGTGTCAACTGTGTTTTCCCCGAGAACCCTACTGTCTTTATAAACTTTCCTGACATGGGAAGGTGAAGGGCATACTGTGGCTGTACACAAGTGTACGTGGCTCCAGTATCTATCATCATTGGTGTCAGTTGCCCTTCTAACATAACCTGAACCATGGGTTCCTCCTCTGTCTCCCTCGTTATCATTGGGTAATGTCCATTCCCACTCGAGTTCTCGGGGCACCCCTAAAACCTTGCATAGGGATTTACAGGTCCGCTCGGACCCCCAGGAGCCGGCATGTAGCCAAACTGTGGCTCCCTTGCCATCGGCTCCTGCTGATACGAGACAGGCCATGGTTTAAATGGGCAGTCTTTCTTCATGTGTCCAGGCTGGTTGCATCCCCAGCAAAATCTTTCTGCCTCTCTTTCCCCCTGTCTCCTCTCTAATCCTCTTTGTCCATAACTCCTCTGCCCCCTCCTTGGGAGTTCCAGTCCTGTCTGGGCTGTTGCTTAACTCTACTCTGTCCCCAATAGGGCATCTGTGGAAATGTTCCGCCGGAGACATTCATTATTGGCATGGGGTTTTCTGGCCCTTGACTGACAGAATGACCGGTTCCCCCATCTAATGGTGTAACGGCTGTACTCACACTAGTGATGGCTGGCAGCATCTTTTTGCTTTTTTCTTTGTCCTTTTTCAGTTCTTCGAGCTGCATTTGCAATAGCTTTTGCTGCACCTCTTCTTGCTGCTCAGCCAGCTTTCGTTTGTCTCTCTGATATTTCTCCACTGCGTGGACTACGTGATCACTGAATGCTTGTGGGGTCAATGATGACTGCCCAACCACTTCCTCGACCTGCGGAGGCATTGCATCCAAAATGCTCTGTCGGAACAGTGAGTTCAGGAACAAGTTATTTTCCACCTCTTGCTCAGTCTCCAGTCTCCACTTTTTCAACTGGTTTTCTACATAGGCTGCTGGGTTTTCAGTGTCTCCCAGTAGTTCCCCGTTTAAGGCTTTGGGGTCTACTCTGTGTGGATAAAGCTTCCTGAGGGCCTGCCATACCCTCTGTCTCACTGGATCAAAATTAGCCCAATCAGTCTGTGGACTGTCCATATTCTGTAAGCCAGCCATTTCCATCAGTTCTTTCAACTTGGAAGTTCCCATCAATCTTATCAGCAGTGCCTTCAAATCTCCCATAGCCAACAATCGTCCCGTTGTTTCCTCCTCAATGGCTCTAATCCACTTTCCCGCTCCCTCATGCAGACTAGGCAGAGTATTTTTCAGCCCTTCCAGGTCCTGGGATCCCCAAGGGATATACTGTACTTGTCCTGATCCCTTTACCAGCAGTGGCAGCATTTCCTTCTTCCCATTCCATGTAATCAATCTTCCTTCCTCACTTGGTTCTTTATCTATTGCTGGCCCTTGTACTACTGGCTGCCACTCATACCTTCCTGAGGTATACCTTCTTCTTTGCTCCGTCTCCACTCTAGTCCCCTCTTCCATCTCCAATATCTGCTTCTCCGTCCTCTCTCGTATTTCTTCCAAACTCTCGTCTCCTACCTTCCTCCAACTTCCTCACAACTCACTCCATTCTTGCTGTCTAGATGATTCCTGTTCTCTTCTAGTCTGTCTGTCTCTACAGTATAACAGATACATCTCATAATCCCTCTTCTCTCTCAGCTGGTGTAGCCTTTCCACTACTTTTTCCATCTCCCTTCTTTTCTGTTCTATGTTTATCTTTTCTCCCTCTATCTCGTTCTATATCGCCGCTTTTTTCCTTCTCGTATTGTTTTTTTCCTCCTCATTATCCCAAACCTAGACTTCTCCCTGCATGTTTACTGTTTCCGCCAGCAGGGGGCACTGCTTAGGGGTTCCTTCCTCATTATAGGGAAGGGGTTTTTCTGTTTCTTTCGCATCCGGGTACGGAGCTGAAGCCAGCTTCTCACCGTACCCTCCTCTCTCTCTAACAGGCTGTTTTTCCAGCACCTTAGTGTCTTCCTCGTTTGTAATCAATATTCTACCTGTCCTCCTCAGCCTTTCTCCCTCCGTTCTGAAGAGTTTTAGCACTTCCATTTCTAATTCTCTTTTTTGCCCTCTTTTGTTAGATTTATCTTTTGGTTTGTAATTTTTAATTAGTGCCTCCATTTCTTCGCACAAACTTACATCAAACGTTCCTTCTCTTGGCCACTTTGTGACCAGGTATTTGGTTATTTTTTCCCATTTTTCTGAAGTTTTTGTGATCTCATTTTTAATTAACTGGAATTTTTTGCTCAGAATCTCTACGGCCGTTCCTTCACCTGTCATGTTATTCTCTCTTTTTAAGGTATTTCAGAGATTCACAGTTTGTTTACTGGATAATATTATTTACTCTAATTCTATGCCTAGTCTATTCTGTTCTGCCCGTGCAGACCTCTATTCAGAGCGGTACCCACAGAACTTGCTCTTTGCACCTCGTCCGTTCAGACCCTTATCTCTTAAGGCGGTATCCACGAGGATTTTCTACTCTATTTTTCCTTACCCTGCCCGTGCAACCCTTCGCTCTGTGTGAAGCGGTATCCACAGGGATTTACTCTACTTTTCCTTACCCTGCCCGTGCAGCCCTTCGCTCTTTGCGAATCGGTATCCACAGGGATTCACCAACACCACGTGGAATTTTTCTTAACTTAACTTCTTATTAACTTATTTGTAATTACCCTCACTGCAGTGTTCTTGATCAATCCTCTGAGCCTCCTCTGTTAAACCCCAATTCTGCCAAATTCTTTGGACCGGAGAGACCCTTCGGCAGTGGTTCCACACTTCTGAGACTCCAAGACCTCCCCAAAGCCAACAGAATTCTTAGTCCAAATTTTCGCAAAAAGCGCTTACCTTTTGTTCGGGTGCACCCTTAAATCTGTTAGCCTTGTGGGGGTCCCTAGAGGACTGGGAAGCGTCCCCAATCTGCAGTTTCCCTTCCGCGGGTCTCTTCCCGGTCCTGCCGCGGTCGCCAATTTTGTCGTGGTTACTTGAAATGACTTGGAGACACAGACAATTCTTCAAGAAAATTAAACCTTTATTTGCAAACAAAGGCTGAGGCAATCAATGAACTCGTCACCGAAAGTTCACTGAGCTCCGGTGTACAGCATTCTTTATAGTAATTTCTTATCTCAGTTACATTTCGGTTTTATTAGCATACCCAAACAATTTTTTTTTGCATATCATCTATATATGAATTAATTAATCGCTCTTGCCTAGCCCGCGGTACGTCACCATTGTTTTTCACCCGTTCACATTGGGGCCTTATTCGTGGCCAAGATTATGTTTTTCAGACAACCTCCCTCACAGTACATTCCTGCTCGCAGCATCCTGTCCACCACCGTTATCTCGTACTAAACAAAGGCTGAGTGTAATACATGGGATAAATCGCAGCTAATAGTGTTGCAAAACAAGCAGGTGTACTGTAAGTGCCATAATATGCAGCTAAGAGAGTACAAAGTATCTAGTGAAAACAACACAAAATGTGCCTAGTAAAATAATACATATTAATATTCGGTACCTAGAAGTGATTACATAGTATAGTAAATAGCTAATACATAGTGATTATAGTTCAGGTATATATAATGATTATATCAGGTATATTTCTCAATACCAGTAGAGATGGAACACACGTTGGAGTCTCGTATTACTGTAACTAATAGTGTTTATTAGTAAACTAAGTAATACAGTCAAATAAAATGCCAATGTATGAAACAGGTTAGCAATGATGCATACAGAAGTGTGGAAGTAGCAATCAGAAACCATGCTCTTTCAAAGTCTGGGGTGAATTGGTAGAGTCTTACAATATGATGAAGAAAGTTCAGTTCAGTTCAGTATATTTCCAGAAAGTTTAGATGAGTTGAATATAAATGTTGGAAATGTTTTCTTAGTTTCTCAAATGTTTTCTGAGTATCAGATATTTTGACACCATTACGTGTTATATTCTGCGAATTGGAATACTGAATCAACATCGTTTGCTCTGTGGAACATTATGCGATACTTAAGAGAGATGATGTGATGGGAGAAAGCTCACACACTGACTTACGAATAAAATAACGAACAATCACTCCCTGTCCATTTAATTCTCTGACTGTGTCGTTTATATCTCGAACAGCAAATCAGAGAGGAAAAAAAACATCATGAATATAATAAAAATCCCTGATGTTATTTGAAATTATTGCTCAATGATGATTTTATTTATTTGGATGGAAAGAAAGGAAACCTATGTTGAAGAAAGGAAGGAAGGAAAGATAAAGAGGAACAGACGGAGTGAATGATTCTTAAAGAAGGAAAGAGAAAATACGAGAAAATATGGAAGTGTGCATTTCACATGGAATAAATAACTAAACAAAGAAATAAAGAAATAGTTATACAGTTCACTTCCTGGAAATAACATAGAATAATCACACCGCACACCCCGTAAGCTTTTAGGATTTATTGTTGTTTCAGAAGGTCAAATCGCAATGGATTTAATTTGGCTTTTTTGACACTGACCAACAGGAATTATTCCTTTCTCCATAGTAAAACAAATTTCGGCAAATTAGTCTAAATTTATATGAACTGACAGTGGAGACAATGAACATATTAAAGCTTAACAGAACGCAGATATGAGAAAAATTATATTGGCCATGGATTTTGTTTAAATTAACACAGAGCACAGAAAGCCCCTTCGACCCAGATGGTCTATTCCGTTTAGTATACTCAAATGCACTTGCTGAAAATCTATATTTGTCCACCTATCTCTAGACTTAACTCTGCATCTAACCGTAAACTTGTATTTTAATGTTACTAATACAACCTTCTCTACACCTTCCTCTACTGCAAAATTTATACATGCTTCACACTTATATTTAAAATGTTAATTCACATTTTAGCATTAAGAATTTGGAGTATTGTGTACAGTTCTGAACACCGAATTATAGGAAAGATGTCAACAAAATAGAGAGAGTACAGAGGAGATTTACTAGAATGTTACCTAGGTTTCAGCACCTAACTTACAGGGAAAGGTTGAACAAGTTAGATCTTTATTCTTTGGAGCATAGAAGGTTGAGGGAGCACTTGATAGAGGTATTTAAAATCATGAGGGGGGATAGATCAAGTTGACCTGGATAGGCTTTTTCCATTGAGAGCAGGGGAAATTCAAACAACAGGGCATGATTTGAGATTTAGGGGTCAAAGGTTTAAGGGTAACACGAGGGGGAATTCCTTTACTCAGAGAGTGGTAGCTGTGTGGAATTAGCTTCCAGTAAAACTGGTAGAGGCAGGTTCGGTATTGTCATTTAAAGTAAAATTTGATAGGTATATGGACAGGAAAGGAATGGATGGTTATGGGCTGATTGCGGGCCAGTGGGACTAGGTGAGAGTAAGCATTCGACACGGAATAGAAGGGCCGAGATGGCCTGTTTCTGTGCTGTAATTCTTATATGGTTATACTCGCCAAAAAAATCTCCGCTGCAGTGGAAAGTTCCCCATTTGTGGGACGGCACTGAGGGTGTTTACCTTATGTGTGTCCTGTGTGAAGCATTCACCTTCATAAAGTCAAACAACATTCTCTTATGCCCCAATAAGTAATGTCCGAGAACGCCTAAACTCCTGCTTATTGATCAGTTGCTCGAAAACCGGCATTACCTTGCATTTCCATACAAATGGTTAATTACATATGGGCAGTGACGATTTACATATGGACGATGAAGATTTAGAAGTCAGAGAATCATTGCTGTTTCTAAATGACAGGTAGGAATGCAGAGTGGGCAGTATTGCTGAGGAAAAAAAACATGCGTGAATATTGAAGGATACATACTGTATCGAATAGACTGTTAGGTAGGTAAAAGGGGTGACGTGGCTCAGTTGGTAAAACAATAAAATTGAATGATTATAAAGGGGTGACATAAGATCTGAAAATATTGAATAATTGTAGGTAGAGCTAAGGAACTGCAAGGATAAATGTACACATGGGAGATATATACAAACCCCAAAACAGTCGTAAAGATGTTGTCCTAAAACTGCAATGGGAGATAGAAAATGTATGCCGAAAGGGCGATGTTACAACGGTCACGGGGGATTTCAATGTGCAGGCAGATTTGGAAGATCAGATTGCTACTGGATCTTAAAAGAGGGATTTCCTAAGCAGTCTACGTGATGACATTTTAGAGCAGCTCGTGGTAGAGCCCACATGATTAGAGAGCTTGTGGTAAAATAACCCTTAAGGGAGGTGATCATAATATGATTCTATTCAGCCTGAAATGTGAAAAGCAGAAGTTAATGTCAGATGTACCATTATTATAGCAAAGTGAAAGGACATGAGAGGTCTGAGAAACAAGCTGGCCAAAATTGATTGGAAAGTAACACTAGCAGGAATGACGGCAGAGCCTCAATAGTTTGAATACAAGAAAACAATTTGGGAATTCGGAAGGCCCAGGACATGCACATCGCAGCGAAAAACAAGATGACACAACCGCGGCTAACGGGAAATTAAAGACAACGTAAAAGCCACAGAAACGACATATAATGGATTAAAGTACTGGGAATTTACAGGATTAGGAAACTTCTGAAAACCAACAGAAGGCAACTAAAACGTCATTAAGAAGGGAAAGATAGGATACAAAAAGCATATTGAAGAAGATATCAAAGTTTTCTTTAGATATATAGGGAGGTAAGTGTGGAAATCGGACCCCTAGAAAATGATGCGGTCGAGGTAGCTATGTGGACATGGAAGAGCTTGCGTGACTTAATAAGAGTTTTGATTCAACTTCACCTTTGGAGACTTTCGCAGTATGGTGGAAGTTCCAGGTCTCAGGGGTGAGAAGAATGTTAAGATGTCATTACTAGGGAAAAGGGTACAGCGAAACTGAAATGTCTGAATGTAGATAAGACACCTGGACCGAGGATTCTGAAAGAGGTGGTTGAAGAGATTGAGGAGGCATCTTTCAAGAATAACGAGATTGTGGAATGGTTCCAGGAGACTGGGAAATCTCAGATGTCTTCAAGAAAGGTGAGAGGCAGAACAAAGGAAATTACAGGACATTTAGTGTTTAGGGAGATACTGGAGTCGATGGTTAACAATATCATGTCGAGAAATTTGAAGGCACATGATAAAATAAGCAGTAGTTAGCATGGCCTCGTTAAGTTGGGGGGGGAGGGATCGTATGACAAATCTGTTGGAATTCATTGAATAAACAAGCAGAATAGACAATGGGTGTTCGATAAAACTTGTGTACTAGGAATTTCAGAAGTCCTACAGGAGGGTGCACACACGAGGCTGCTTAACAAGTTAAGAACTTGTGGTACGACTGGAAAGATACCTGGATGGCTAAAGCAGTTGATGGTTGCCAGGAGGCAATGAATGGGAATAAAGCAACCCATCGTTTTCTCGTGGTACTTCAGAGCGGCATCTATTGGGATTGCTGCTTGTTACATTATATGTCAATGAGCTGGAGACGGAATTAATGACTGGGTGACCAAGTCTGTTTGATGATCCTAAGAAAGGTGGATAAGCAGGTAGTTCTGTGGAATTAGAGAGCCTTCGGAATGATTTAGACAGTTAAGATGAATGGGCAAAGAAGAGGCAAATGGAATACAGCATTGGTAACAGTATGATCACGCACTTTTGCAGAACAAATAAACGGGAAAACTATTTTCTAAATGGAGATAATGTCAAAAAATATGAGGCTTAAAGAAACTTGGTTCCTTGCACGGAATTCCTAAAAGATTAATTTACAGGTTGAGTCTGTGGTGAGGAAGGCAAATACGATGTTATCATTATTTTCAAGAGGGACTACCGTAGATTCCGGACTACAGAGCGCACCTGATTTTTAGCCGCTGGCACTAATTTTAGAAATAAAATCATTTTTTTAAATGTAAAGGCCGCACCGGATTTTAGGCCGCAGGTGTCCCACGTTGTAATATGAGATATTTACACAGAAAGATATTACACGTGAGGATTTTTTTAACTTTTAATTAAATCCATATGGTAACAAAAACAAATACATATTGCAAATGCTTTTTTTCGAACCGTGCCCGTACGCGGCTACTTTTAAATATACGTTGCGTATACTTCTTTACTGAACAACATTCCAATATCTCCTAACGACTGGTAAAAAATATATATACTGCAGCCTACCAGGAAAAGTTATTGATCGCCTTTAACTTAAAAGCAGAGTTCGCTCGGATCCAAAGCCGCTCGCGGAATCCGCTCCCCCCCTCCTTTCCGTTTCATCGCAAACGGCATTTAAAAGCAGATTTCGCTCAGATCCAAAGCCGCTCCGCCGCTCGACCCCCTCCTTTCCGTTTCATCGCAAACGGCATTTAAAAGCAGATTTCGCTCGGATCCAAAGCCGCTCCGCCGCTCGACCCCCTCCTTTCCGTTTCATCGCAAACGGCATTTTCCCACAAGACGCCGCGAAACCGGGTGTGTCGTCATAGCATCCCGCGATGTAGTACAGAAAACAAATATAGTTTAAACTAAGAGGGTAGGTAGCACAATGCTTCGAGTGTTTTCCATGTTGATGAGGGTGAGTACAAATGACTGATTTACAATAATTTAATTGTGAAAGTGCGCTTGATTTATCGTACAATTTCATTGGACCTCTGTGAACTACTCATCAATTTTATTGGTCTACTGTTACGAGGCAAAATGTTTACGAGGCGGCATGAAAAAAACTTTGCATTAGCCGCTCCGGATTATTGGCCGCAAAGTTCAAAGCTGTTCAAAATGTGGGAAAAAAGTAGCGGCTTAAAATCCGGAATCTACGGTAGTATATCAACGAAAGGGTGTAATTCCGAGTACTTAGAAATTCACTGAGCAGCGTTCAAAAGAGGTTCAGGAAAATGATTCCGGGAGTGAACGATTTGTCATATGACGGCGTTTCACTCCATTTCAGAAGGGTATACGTTGACCTAATTGAAACATAGCTATTGGTGAAAGGCTTTGAAAGTGTGGATGTCGAGAGGATGCATCCGCTGGTGGCAGGGTCTAGGACCAGATGAGAATCTCAAAATGGAGTAGTGTCTATAGAGAGCAGTGATGAGGAGAAATTAGTATAGGCACAACGTGGTGAATCTGTAGAAGTAAGTAGCCCAGTCGGCTGTGGAGACCAAATGTTTACGTAATTTGAAGGCAGAAATATTGATGGAATCCTGATTTGTCAAGGCACTAAGGGATATGGGGATAAGTCAGGAGATTAAGGCTGAGTGGAAAAAGTGGATAAGCATGAGGAGTGGTGGAGAAGAGTCGATGGGCTAACTGGCCTAATCCTACTTTATACCTGATGGTCTTATCAGCTGAATCCATTTATTCCGTTTTCAAAATTTACGAAGTGTTCTACAAGTTTTTGAATTTGGAGCAGCGATTTGCTTTTCGCTACAGTAAGTGAAAGTACCAAGATCGTAAAGGTGGAGCAGTAGCCATGGACATAAAAGAGAATTTAATCATGAGTCTGTATATCATACAAGATTAATCAAAACTAAGTGAAGATATCTGGGTGAGAAGTGAAAGCAAAAAGGATAAAAGAATACTATTAGTGGTATGATATAGACCCCTTCACGTGGACAAATATCTTAATAAATTATCAGAATATTAGAAAATTAAGTTCTGAAGGTCATGTTATAGTAATGGGAGAATTTAATTTCCAAAATAATCAGTGGGAAAGCATAGTGGAGAATTGAAATGCCCAGTTAACTGAGAGTCCATCCACCCGTCATTGTGTAACTACAAACCTCCCTGCCTGTTGCTAGTTCTACCCATTACACCCGCCTCAGCATGAATAGGACTGGAGATAACTGCATCAATGATTGAAGTGTTTGCAAAGGGCAGCATATACCACACCCCGACTTGCTTATCCTGTGAGTCAGTATGAAATTCACTGGTTAGCTTCGGTCCAGCCCTTTCTGCTGATTGTCAATCAGTTCTTTCATTACACCGCAGAGTCCTCTTATAAGATGTAGGGTCCAAGTCAGGCTCTGGGTCAACACGCTCCTCTTGCCCCAAAGTTAGAAGGTGGTTTGAATGGAGATTCTTCCCTTCCTCTGGTTTCAGTCAGAAATGGGTACGTTTCGCATCTGAGTCTACACTACATAGGGCGTAGCAGCCCAGCAGTCATCCAACATGTGCTTCCTAGTTAGCCCCTTTATGAGGACACTGTCTCCAGGCATCAGCAGGAAGAACCCAACCCTTTGATCATACCTCCTCTTAGCTCATTGATTCTGCTTGGTAGCCGAAAACTCTGCTAGTTCGTAAGCCTTTGCAACTTCCTTCTAATATTAGACACATATTTAATATTATTCTTCTTTGGAAAACCTTCGCCACTGGTTGCAAAGCAGACAGCAACGGGCAAACTCGTTTCAGGACAAAATATCAGATAATACGGCGAATAAGCGGTAGCTTCATTTTGTGTGCAGTTGTAGCATTGGCCAGATGATAGATAGATAGATAGATAGATAGATAGATAGATAGATAGATAGATAGATAGATAGATAGATAGATAGATAGATAGATAGATACTTTATTAATCCCCAAGGGGAAATTCAACTTTTTTTCCAATGTCCCATACACTTGTTGTAACAAAACTAATTACATACAATACTTAACTCAGTAAAAAATATGATATGCATCTAAATCACTATCTCAAAAAGCATTAATAATAGCTTTTAAAAAGTTCTTTAGTCCTGGCGGTTGAATTGTAAAGCCTAATGGCATTGGGGAGTATTGACCTCTTCATCCTGTCTGAGGAGCATTGCATCGATAGTAACCTGTCGCTGAAACTGCTTCTTTGTCTCTGGATGGTGCTATGTAGAGGATGTTCAGGGTTTTCCATAATTGACCGTAGCCTACTCAGCGCCCTTCGCTCAGCTACCGATGTTAAACTCTCCAGTACTTTGCCCACGACAGAGCCCGCCTTCCTTACCAGCTTATTAAGACGTGAAGCGTCCCTCTTCTTAATGCTTCCTCCCCAACACGCCACCACAAAGAAGAGGGCGCTCTCCACAACTGACCTATAGAACATCTTCAGCATCTCACTACAGACATTGCATGACGCCAACCTTCTAAGAAAGTACAGTCGACTCTGTGCCTTCCTGCACAAGGCATCTGTGTTGGCAGTCCAGTCTAGCTTCTCGTCTAACTGTACTCCCAGATACTTGTAGGTCTTAACGTGCTCCACACATTCTCCATTAATGATCACTGGCTCCATATGAGGTCTAGATCTCCTAAAGTCCACCACCATCTCCTTGGTCTTGGTGATATTGAGACGCAGGTAGTTTGAGTTGCACCATATCACAAAGTCCTGTATCAGTTTCCTATACTCCTCCTCCTGTCCATTCCTGACACATCCCACTATGGCCGTGTCATCAGCGAACTTCTGCACATGGCAGGACTCCGAGTTATATTGGAAGTCTGATGTGTACAGGGTGAACAGGACCGGAGAGAGTACGGTTCCCTGCGGCGCTCCTGTGCTGCTGACCACCGTGTCAGATGCCCAGAATGATTGATTTCTGTTTTGTCTTGTTTACTTATCGTAATGTTCCAATCATGTGTAGTAATGTCCAGATGAACCGCTTGGGCTGGGTTCACCTTAAGGAAGATGAGGAGTAGTCCTCACCTTCTCGAATTGAACTACGTTCAGTAACCTATGCAAAAAATCCCGTCATAAGCTCCTTTAGGCTTGGCGCTGCACTAAAAAAACGTTTCTAGTGCTTGCATGTGCCCCGCGGTAGAAGCAAAAGGGTCCTGTGTCTTCAAAGATCTCTCTACGTCAGCAGCCGGATCTCTCAGACTCTCTACCAGTCTCTGTTTTTCATGTTATCAGATCACAGTTAGTCATCCAGCATCTGAGAGGTCGGATCCGCCAAAATCTCATAGTCCTCTTGCCCTTCTGGGGTGTTAACCTATGTGCCTATGATAGCTAAGACGCTCCAAATTGGCACTTGACCATTTATTTTCCAGAGAGGTAAGGAGTGATACAAACTCAGAATTCTCACTGTCGCTGGTGCATTCATTGAACACCCAAATCAGACCACTCCTTTATCTCGCTCCGCAGTCAATGTCACAACGACGGATTCCCCAGTCTCTCAGTCTTTTGGGATTCCCAGGTCTCTTAGTCTCTCTGGATTCCCTGGTGTCTGGGTCTTTTAGGGTTCCCGGGTCACTCAGTCTCTCTTGATCCTCAAGTCTCTTTGTCTCTCGAGTTCCTCATGTCTCTCTCAAGTACGCCATGTCTCTTGGGTCGTCCCTGGATCTCGAGTTTCCAGGTCTTCCTGGGCCGTCAGGTGCCACCAATCGGGAGGGGGTTCCAGTAATGACTTCTGCAAACCTGTGCAGGGCATCAGAGCATGGGGCTCTGAGTTTTCAGAGAACTAGAATTGATTATTTTGTGCATAACAACAGTTATCAATGGTTTAAGAGTTTATTCTGTTTGTCTTGAGTGATTCACTCTTTGTAATGCAATTTCATGTGCTTTCTGTCTTCTTTATTAAGTTTATTTTGTTAAGCTCAGGGATTCTGTTAGTTTCATTGTTGAAGCAGATGTCCGTTTATCTCCAATCGGAGGGTCCTCATTTTCAGAATGATGCCTCTCACCGTGTCAGTTGGTGGAGCTACTTCTGTAAAAGCGTTTGTTTCTGTCTCTACGTGTAGGTCTTTGGCTCCAATATTGGCAGTGCATATCATGGCACTTGTCTATCAGCATCACGGAAAGACATCCTGGTCAAGTCCTTCATACGGGACTTCCAGCGGACATAGGTCTGTGGCTCTTCCGGGGCTGCGCCTAGAGAGAGGGGCCCTGTCACAACCACGGATTCGGCAGTGCAGCAGATTTGACAATGACGCTCGTGAATATGCACGGGTCAGCTAAATATTATTTCATTGCGATAGCATTTAATTCCATTCATTCCGTCGTAGTATTTGTAGAGTCAATGGACACAGCAACGTTTCGCTGCTTGCTTGCAATCCGCTTTGCCGGAAAAATTGTACTGTCGAGTCAACTGACTGAAGTCTAGCGGTATTCGTTTTATTCATAGTCCTTCTTTGCAGCCGCAATGTAGGCTTCGTTTTCCATTTGAGAGATTTAGCTAACGGCCCTGTTTGTTCCAGCAACTATGATATTTGTTTCCCTTTAGCTATCGACCTGCTTCAGTGTCAGTCACTCCGAACTTGGGCCATATCCGAACATGGTGACAGAAACAAAACATACTAGTTTTTACGTCTCCACCCTCACTTATAGGTACCGTGACTTCAGATACGGATCCCTTATACACTCGCCTTCACCCGGAAAGTAGGAAAAGCTCGGCTCTTCAGGGTCGGCAATCATATCAGGCAGATCAGCGCTGGTCCGATCTAAAGCAACGTCTTTGCCCCCCGTTCTTAAAGCCCCTGCTCCATGCTGGTAACTGTTTCCAATACTTTAGTGGTACTCAGAGTCTCATTAAGCAATTCATAGGGGCTATGAATGTTCACCCCGCTTAATACACACGCATTCGTTATTGGTTATCCCGTAGATTTGCAAGACCGGTCAACTTCTGCAGCATTCGTAACTCCGTATCTTAATCTCTTTATCCGACAAAAGTTTAGCACATGCTTAAATACATAACCCACTAGATCAGTGCTCAGGACATTCAGATAACATCCAACGAAACTGTTCCCAAGCGATCCGCCACAATAAGACGCTGCCTATATCTAGGCAATACAGATTCTAGTCCGGCCAAATTCCTGAGATTGGGACGTCTCTACCACACACCTCCGGTTTGTATGAATGCTGTTGCAACTCGGCGCCAGAAAATAATAGGCGTCACACTGAACACGATTACAGGAATTATATTTATGAATGTTAACTTAATGAAAGGGTTAGTAAAGAAAATAAAGTAACAGAAACACATAAAGGACCCATTATATTTAAACAGACAAATGTGCAAAAGTTGGAGCTCAGCTCTATCAAAAGCCATATTCACTGGTCCTCAGCAGTCTTAGGCAGATTGTTGTATCGAATCGAGATCCATATCCGGTCCAATCCTACCGCTGGTTCTCTCCAGCGTATTATTTCTCTATGTCCCGACAAACAAAGACCCTAGTTCACAATGCTGTCAGGCACACTTATAAAATCCCTGCTCCCTGGACTGGCTGGCTCGCATTCCAAAGCACTTGTACTCTCTAACACAGTTTTGCAAAAAGACCATTGCGTTAGCGGTGAAAGCTTAACGAGGTGCTATCCGTAGATAATATAATGGACACATTAATAAAGAATGAGGTGGAAAATCAGTTGGCCAGAACAGGCATGTTCAGAAAGTCAGCATAGGTTCATAAAGGGGTAATGAAGTTTTAGTAATATGCTGGCGTTCTCTGAAGAGGCAAATAAAATCTCCCATAACAATAAAGCGGTATATATAATTCACGTATTTTCAGAAGCCCTTTGACAAGGTAACCCACAGTAATTGATGATCATATTTCAGGATGTGCTGGTATTGAGAGTAAGGTGTGCGAATCGGTGCAGAATTGGCACAGAACACAGACAATGAGTTTTGATGAGAGTATCATGTATCACATCAAGAAGATGTAATTCTTTTAGATGTTCTGTTATAGCCGGATTCCGTTATAGGGCTGCTGCTGCTTTTTTATTTGTGTTAATGATATAGATAAGCAAATAACAAATAAACTAGTAATGTCTGCAGAAGATTCAAGCGTAGGGGGATGGGTTGATAACATCAGGCAGCAGAGTGAATGCAGGTAGAATCAAAGAAAATCGAAATGTGCGCAGCTAAATGGAAGATAAAATTTAATGTAAGTAAATGTTAGAGATTACATACAGGAAGAAGGGATATTAGATCTAAATATACAATGGGGGTGTTCGGAGTTAGAATCTGCAATATATCGAAAGAATTTGGGCATTATGGTGGACTCATCACTATGAACATCGAGACAACACACTGAAGTGATTCGGAAGTGTAATAACATTTTGCGTTATGTAATGCACTCATTGGAGTTCAAGTCCACAAATACCCTCCTTAAGATGTATAATACACTTGTGAGGCCACGCCTTGAGCACTATGCACAATTTTGGTCTCAATATTTTGTGAAGGATCTGAAAGCACTCGATAGTTCAAAGAGGGTGTCGAAACACATTCCAGGTCTGCAGGGTTTGAGCAGTGAAATAATTAAATGGTTAGCGTAAGTATACGTAGAATAAGAGGGGTCATGAAAGTCGTGTTTAAATTCATTCAGAGTGTAAGTAAAGTGTATGCCAGCCTTTATTTCAAAATTACTCCATCAATGTGAAACAGGTCTAAAGGTGGAGATTGTTTTAGGAGACATTTCAAAATAACATCAAGAAGCATTTCTTTTCACTGTGGTTCATAGACACATGGAATAATCTACCTAGTTGTGTAGTTGAGTTTAGTACCTTAGAGAATTTGAATTGAAAATCCATAGATATTTCAATGCGCTTTGTGAGTAAAATTTAGCAAGCTTTGTTGGGTGGAATAGCTTGCTCTTGTCAAATACTTTCTAATATGCTTAAAAGACAGATAGATAGATAGATAGATAGATAGATACTTTATTCATCCCCATGGGGAAATTCAACTTTTTTTTTTCCCAATGTCCCATACACTTGTTGTAGCAAAACTAATTACATACAATATGATATGCATCTAAATCAATATCTCAAAAAGCATTTATAATAGCTTTTAAAAAGTTCTTAAGCCCTGGCGGTTGAATTGTAAAGCCTAATGGCATTGGGGAGTATTGACCTCTTCATCCTGTCTGAGGAGCATTGCATCGATAGTAACCTGTCGCTGAAACTGCTTCTCTGTCTCTGGATGGTGCTATGTAGAGGATGTTCAGAGTTTTCCATAATTGACCGTAGCCTACTCAGCGCCCTTCGCTCAGCTACCGATGTTAAACTCTCGAGTACTTTGCCCACGACAGAGCCCGCCTTCCTTACCAGCTTATTAAGACGTGAGGCGTCCCTCTTCTTAATGCTTCCTCCCCAACACGCCACCACAAAGAAGAGGGCGCTCTCCACAACTGACCTATAGAACATAGAACCTATAGAACATAGAAAGGTACTTGTGCTTCCAAGATCGCAAGATAGATTTTTTTAAACAAATTTACACACAAGGATACACTTGAGCTTGTCTTAACCAGCATGTTAAATGGATCTTTTTTTTGCTAATCAAGCAATACATTCATTATGTGACTTGATGGTAGGAAATTTTGATTCCTTACAGTGGAACCAATGTACGTGTGTGTGTGTGTGTGTTGAGTGAATGTTTATCGATATGTATATGCCGTTCAGGTCTGGGCACTGTGGAAACTCTATATACAGTGTATAGGTCTGTGTATATATCAATGTGGATATATTGTATATGATGTGTGCTGCATATACTGTACTTCGTATACTGCCAATGAGTGTGTATGTATATTGGTGTGTATACAATGCGTGCTTTGTGTATGTGTGTGTTTAGTCATTCCAGTATTTTGTGACCTGCAACAGGAAGAACAAGAATTGCAAGTAGAAAGAACAGGGAACAACAGCCAATAGCTCGGGAAATGTAATTCTCATGTGTGGGAAACCTCTCAGCGGTAACAACAAAATTGCCCTAAATTTGGCTGTATGCCCAAAGAGGTGGAAGATTATGCTTGTACGCCAAGGCATAAAATGTAATTATTGTACCTTCTACATCGGCTTTCCGCTCTCTTATATTGCCTCTAGATATTGGTGGTAAACCCATCTAGAATGCGGGGTGCTGCACGCAAAACATTTTTACTTCAAATACTATTTAACAGGTATTTGAGTATAAAAGTTGCAACTTGCTATTTGCTAGAGAATGAAATCTTAAGAATGTAGAAGACAATGGTGTGTTAATGAGAGGTAGCTAAGAGATGTAGATTAGAACATGATTAAGTCAATGGGTAGAAACAATAGTGGCGGATGTACTTGTGATACGCAAATATAGACCGATTGGATACGCTAATGCAACAAAACCAGGAGATTGCTATAAAAAATGCTATGTCCAAGGATCGGTGGACAATCAGCAACTAGCTCACTGACTGTCTCAGCTTTGATTTGCAAATTAAAGTTTAATACTTCTTGAAGAATCTTCTGCATCTCCTGGTCATTTGTGGGGCACGAGAAACCACGACAAAATTGGCGACCACGGCAGAACCGGAGAGAGACCCGCGGAAAGGAAACGGCAGATTGGGGACGCTTCCCAGTCCTCTAGGGACCCCCACAAGGCAAACAGAATTAAGGGTGCACCCAAACAAAAGGTAAGCGCTTTTTGCGACAATTTGGACTAAGAATTCTGTTGGCTTTGGGGAGGACTTGGAGTCTCAGAAGTGTGGAACCACTGCCGAATGGTCTCTCCGGTCCAAAGAATCTGGCAGAATTGGGGGTTAACAGGAGGCTCAGAGGATTGATCAAGAACACTGCAGTGAGGGTAAGTACAAATAAGTTAATAAGAAGTTAAGTTAAGAAAAATTCCACGTGGTGTTGGTAAATCCCTGTGGATACCACTTCGTATGAAACAAAGGTCTAAACGGGCAGCGGAAAGGGAAAATAGAGAAAATCCCTGTGGATACCGCTTCGTATGAAACAAAGGTCTAAACGGGCAGGGAAAGGGAAAATAGAGAAAATCCCTGTGGATACCGCTTCGTATGAAACAAAGGTCTAAACGGGCAGAGAAAGGGAAAATAGAGAAAATCCCTGTGGATACCGCTTCGTATGCAACGAAGGACTGAACGGGCAGGGAAAGGAAAATAGAGAAAATCCTCATGGATACCGCCTTAAGATATAAGGGTCTGAATAGACGAGGTGCAAAGAGCAAGTTCTGTGAATACCGCTCTGAATAGAGGTCTGTACGGGCAAACAGAATAGGAAACAAGGACAGTCCAATATATAGTTTGAAGCGCTGGTAGATAGACGATAGACTAGGCATAGAATTAGAGTAAATAATATTATCCAGTAAATGAACTGTGAATCTCTGAAATACCTTAAAAAGAGAGAACAACAGGACAGGTAAAGGAATGGCAGTAGAGATTCTGAGCAAAAAAAAAATCCCGGTAAATAAATATGAGATCACAAAAACTTCAGAAAAATGGGAAAAGAGAACCAAAAACCTGGTCACAAAATGGCTGAGAAGGAACGTTTGATGTAAGGTTGTGCGAAGAAATGGAGGCACTAATTAAAAATTACAAAACCAAAGATAAATCTAACAAAAGAGGGCAAAAAAGAGAATGAGAAATGGAAGTGCTAAAACTCTTCAGAATGGAGGGAGAAAGGCTGAGGAGGACAGGTAGAATATTGATTACAAGTGAGGAAGACACTAAGGTGCTGGAGAAACAGCCTGTTAGAGAGAGAGGAAGGTACAGTGTGAAGCTGGCTTCAGCTCCGTACCCAGATGTGAAAGACACAGTAAAGCCCCCTCCCTATAATGAGGAAAGAACCCCTAAGCAATGCCCCCTGCTGACAGGAACAGTAAACATGCAGGGAGAAGTACGAGCTTGGGATCATGAGGAGGAAAAAAGACAATACGAGAAGGAAAAAGCGGCGATATGGAAGGAGATACAGGCAGAAAGGATAAAGGTGCAACAGGCAAAGGGAGAAATGGAAGAAGAGATTGAACGGATGAAATACTTGAGAGAGGAAAAGGAGAAAAGGTCTACTTGACAGATAGACCTCAGTATGTGCGGTTGGGAGACTGTAGGTCTGACACGGTGGTCAGCAGCACAGGAGCGCCGCAGGGAACCGTACTCTCTCCGGTCCTGTTCACCCTGTACACATCAGACTTCCAATATAACTCGGAGTCCTGCCATGTGCAGAAGTTCGCTGATGACACGGCCATAGTGGGGTGTGTCAGGAATGGACAGGAGGAGGAGTATAGGAAACTGATACAGGACTTTGTGATATGGTGCAACTCAAACTACCTGCGTCTCAATATCACCAAGACCAAGGAGACTTTAGGAGATCTAGGCCTCATATGGAGCCAGTGATCATTAATGGAGAATGTGTGGAGCACGTTAAGACCTACAAGTATCTGGGAGTACAGTTAGACGAGAAGCTAGACTGGACTGCCAACACAGATGCCTTGTGCAGGAAGGCACAGAGTCGATGTACTTCCTTAGAAGGTTGGCGTCATTCAATGTCTGTAGTGAGATGCTGAAGATGTTCTATAGGTCAGTTGTGGAGAGCGCCCTCTTCTTTGTGGTGGCGTGTTGGGGAGGAAGCATTAAGAAGAGGGACGCCTCACGTCTTAATAAGCTGGTAAGGAAGGCGGGCTCTGTCGTGGGCAAATTACTGGAGAGTTTAACATCGGTAGCTGAGCGAAGGGCGCTGAGTAGGCTACGGTCAATTATGGAAAACTCTGAAAATCCTCTACATAGCACCATCCAGAGACAGAGAAGCAGTTTCAGCGACAGGTTACTATCGATGCAATGCTCCTCAGACAGGATGAAGAGGTCAATACTCCCCAATGCCATTAGGCTTTACAATTCTACCGCCAGGACTTAAGAACTTTTTAAAAGCTATTATTAATGCTTTTTGAGATAGTGATTTAGATGCATATCATATTTTTTTTTACTGAGTTAAGTATTGTATGTTATTAGTTTTGCTACAACAAGTGTATGGGACATTGGAAAAAAAAGTTGAATTTCCCCATGGGGATGAATAAAGTATCTATCTATCTATCTATCTATCTATCTATCTATCTATCTATCTATCTATGAGTATCGGTTATACTATAGAAATAAACAGACTAGAAAAGAAAGTGGCTCATCAGGGCAGGAAGAGATGAGGCATTCAAGAAGAAGTGGAAAAAAGATAGGAGATGAGAGTCTTGGAGAAACACAAGAGAGAAGGGAATCAAGCACATGTAAGGATCATGAGTCCCTGCCACAGGTGTACAGACACGGACAGGAAGAAAGAGAAGGTGACTCATTGGAGGAGCAAGAGTTGAGTGCAGAGAGAGAGGATGCGAGAATTTGTGGGGAAGAGGCAGGAGGCAGAAGCCTAGAAGAGCAGAAGGAGGCAGTAGGGGAGCGACTTGCGGAAGTAGAGAAAGAGCCAGATAAGTTACTGAGAGGGGATTGTCAGAAGAGATGCGAAAAATTCTCCAGGGGCCAACCAAGTATTGAATCAAGACAGAAAGGAAGGACTTCACAGGGAGACCGAGGGAAGAAGAGGACCCCGGAGACATTTGTGTGGGAGGCAGTAAAGACATACCCTGAGACAGATGGAGAGTCAGGTGAGGAGGAGAGCCAGGGCAGGTGGGAAGAAGGAGGAAGAATGATGCCGTGGTTAGTTAAAGGATCAGGACAAGTGCAGTATATCCCTTGGGGATCCTAGGACCTAGAAGGGCTGAAAAACACTCTGCTCAATCTACATGAAGGAGCAGGGAAATGGATTAGAGCCTTTGAAGAAGAAACAATGGGACGATTATTGGCTATGGGAGATTTGAAGGCACTATTGATAAGGTTGATGGGAACCTCCAAATTTAACGAACAAATGGAAATGGCTGGCATAGTAAACTCGAACGACCCGAGAACTGATGGAGACGGGTTTGACAGAGTGAGGCAGTGGGTATGGCAGGGCCCCAGGAAGCTTTATCTACCCAAAGTGGACCCCAAAGCCTTAAAAGGGGATCCACTGGGAGACACTGAAAACCCAGCAGCCCAAGTAGAAAACCAGTTGAAACGGTGGAGACTGGAGACTGAGCAAGAGGTGGAAAATAGCTTATTTATCACCACACTGTTCCGACATAGCATTTTGGATGCAATGCCTCCGCAAGTAAAATCCAAACTGGAGGAAGTGGTTGGGCTGACATCAATGACCTGACAAGAATTTAGAGACCACGTAGTCCATGCGGTTGAGAAGTACTGGAAAGGCAAACAAAGGTTGGCTGAGCAGCAGGAAGAGGTGCAAAGAAAGTTAACACAAATGCAGCTCGAAGAACTCAAAAAGAAGGAAAAAGAGTAAAGCAAAAAGATGCTGCCAGCAACCACCGGTCCGAGTACAGCCATCGAACTGGATGAAGCACCACAATATGGAGGAACCGATCATACTGTAAGACAAGGGCTGGACAACCCCATGCCAATAATCAACATCTTTGGAGGAGCATTCCCACAAATTCCCTATCAGGAACAGACTAAATTCAAACAGCCCAGACAGGACTGTAAGTCCCAAGGAGGGGGACAGAGGAGCTATGGGCAGAGGGGACCAGTGAGGAAATGGGGGGAAAGAGAGGTAGAGAGATTGTGCTGGGGATGTAATCAGCCATGTCACATGAGAAGAGATTGTCTGTTTACACCATGGCCTGTCACACACCAGCAGGAACCGATAAGAAGGGAACTAAAGTTTAGCCAAGGACCAGCCCCCACAGGCCCAAGCAGACCTGTAAACCCCTATGCCAGGTATTAGGGGTGCCCCGAGAACTCGAGTGGGAAGGGACATTACCCAATGATAACAAGGGAGGCAGACAAGGAACCCATTTTTCAGGTTATGTTAGAGGGGCAACTGACACCAATGATGATAGATAGTGGAGCCACGTACACTTGTGTACAGCCACAGTATACCCTACACCTTCCCATGTCAGGAAAGTTTATTAAGACGGCAGGGTTCTCGGGGAAAACACAGTTGACACAGTGCACGGCTCCAGGGTGGTTGTGAATGGGAAATAAAGGAATTGTTTTGCCGGTGCTAGTATTTAAAGGAACTCTGATTAATTTCTTAGGCAGAGATGCCTTATTGAAACTGGAATTAAAATTAGAATGCACCAGAAATTGGCTGAGTGTGAAAAGAGCAGGGGCTCAAGTGATAGGGCAGGAAGACAAGAAGTCTAATGTCTTTTGGATAGGAGACATCGCAGATCAGATTCAGGAAACCTGGGAAAAATGGAAAAAGGGCATGCAGGCTATATTACCCATGGCTGTAATGCCCAAATCTGAGCTACATTGTACAGTGATTTCTGACGAGACTCAGAACAGGGAGTTAGAGGAGAGATGGCAACTGGAGGCATGTACCCAACAGCACCTGGAAGGGGAGGCTGTGATAATTGGAAAGCAAGGGGCAGCTTTACAACTTAAGTGGAACAACTTTTTAGAAAAATGGTACAGTATACCGGAGGCTGTGCCCCAGGTAACGTTGTTGGTAAACAAGGGATATCAGTCTAAAGACTTAGGACCCTTAGTTAAGAGTGCTGAAACCGTAACAGTGTGGAGGAAAATCACGCCAGAGGTGTGGATATCAGAAAACAACAATTGCATTAAAATAATGTTAAGTGTAGATATGGTAGGGACAGTGAGAGAGGTCGAAATAACTCCCCAACCACACCTGCCCTTGCTGGGAAAGGAAAGAGGCCAGCAGAAAGATAAAAGATTAGATGAGTTGCCATCTATTCTGTGGTCACAGCATGACACGGACGTAGGGAAAATAAAAACAGCTAGTCCGTTGGAAATAAGGCTGAAAAGGGGAGCAATTCCACCCAGGAGACCACAATACCCTCTAAGACCCGAAGCAGAAGAGGGAATAGCATCGACAGTGAAGGAGTTGCTTGAAATAGGAGTGCTTAAAAGAACAAACAGTCCATGCAATACCCCGTTGCTGCCGGTCTTAAAAGCAGATAAATCTAAGTGGAGATTGGTGCATGATTTGCGAGCGGTAAATGATGTGGTAGAGGACTGGCCAGCGGTAGTCCCCAACCCACACACGCTTTTGACTAATGTTCCACCAGAAGCAAGTTACTTTTCAGTGATTGATTTGTGTTCGGCTTTCTTCAGCATTCCTCTAGCCGACCAGTGTCAGTATCTGTTTGCATTTACTTACAGAGATGCTCAGTATACCTATACCAGAATGCCGCAAGGATTTAAACATTCACCACACGTTTTTAATCAGGTGTTGAAGGCAGACCTAGAGGGCATGCCATTGGAAAGTACATTGTTACAGTATGTGGATGACCTGTTGATTTGCTCCCACAGCGAGGAACAGTGTGAGCAGGACACTATAACTCTGTTAGAGAAGCTGGCGCACGGAGGACATAAAGTATCAAAAAAGAAACTGCAATTTTGCACACAGCAAGTGGAATACTTAGGCAGGGTAATATCCAAGGGAGCGAAGGCGAAAGCACCAGATCAGATTGAGGCAATAACTAAGGCCCCCAAACCCCAGACTGTAGGCAGATGATGACATTTTTGGGAATGGCAGGGTACAGCTCAGATTGGATAGGAGAATATGCTGAGATTGTGGCACCTTTGAGAAAGATAATGAAAGAAGCAGGACATACAAATTTGAAGAACGTCTTACAGTGGAATGGAGAGGCGGAGATAGCTTTCAATACTATTAATCAGGAATTGCAGTCAGCACTAGCATTAGCTTTGCCTGACTACGAAAAGGTTTTTCATTTGTATGTATCCAACCGACAGGAGGGTTATGTCACAGCGGTTCTAACACAAGAGACAGGCACAGGAAAAGCAAAGCAGCCGATAGCATACTACAGTACGAGACTAGATGAGGTGGCTCAGGGGTATCCACCCTGTTATCAGGGATTGGCGGCGCTGTACTATGCATATGGAAAGACATCATCTGTAACCCTGGGTATCCTGTGACTCTGTACACACACCACAAAGTAGCAGAATTGCTGGAAAGAGGGAAATTTGTGCTGACGCCAGCCAGGAGAGCAGATTATCAGATGCTAGTGACAGTTCCCGACGTAACTATACAGAGATGCACTACCAGTAATATAGCCGATTTTGTCCCTTTGGGCTATAAAGGAGAACCCCATGATTGTGTAGGGAAGACGATGACATTTGCCAAATTGAGAGCAGATTTACGGTCAGAACCACTAGAGGATGCAGATAAAAAGGTTCTGTTCGTAGATGGCTCTTGTTATAGGGATTATGATGGAAATCATGCAGGGTTCTCAGTAGTGCAGCAGAATCAGTCGAGCTATCAGATTATTAGGATGGAGTCCTGTCCCCGACCGTGTTCCGCCCAACTAGCAGCAATCAAAGCCCTGACAGCTGCGTGTGAAATGATGAAAGGTGAGAAAGAAAACATCTATACTGATTCGGCATATGCCCATGGAGTATGCCATTTGTTCGGGGCAGTGCGGAAGCAGAGAGGTTTTAAAAAATGTAGTGGAGATCCCATACAAGATTGTCAGCAAATTCTAGACTTAATAAAAGCCATAATGAAACCTAAAGCATTAGCTATAGTAAAATGCCGGGCACATAAAAAGGGAAATGATGTAATAACAAAGGGAAATCAAGCTGCGGACGAGGCAGCCAGAAAAGCGTCTGGGTGTATATCAGCTGTCATTTCCCCCTGGTAAGCCTAGCTCCAGAACCTGTGGTGGAGGACCTAATTGAAATACAAGGTAAGGCAACTTTGGCAGAACAGACAATGTGGAGAAAAAGGGGGGCCAAGCAGAACCCGGAAGGCTTGTGGAGCACGGAAGATTTGTTGGTAGCGCCCACCCCTCTACTGACGATTCTGATTTCAGAAGCGCATGGGATTGACCATTATGCAAGGGGGGAAGCGATAAAGCAAATAAAGAAGGATGATTTTTGGTCACCTTATTTACAGGCTTCAGTGGACTTTGTCTTGTCACAGTGTGAGGTATGCGCACAGAATGCAGGGTTCGGACAGGGTTAGAATGTAAACTCGGAGGATGGGGAGCATGGCTGACTAAAATGGCAATAACTGTCAGTGTTATATTGTTGAGCTGTGCGCTTGTGCTGTGCTGTTTTCTTCCTTGTCTCAAGTCTCTTGTAGTGCGTGCTGCAACCAAACAATTTCCAATGCTCATGGCAATTACTGAAGCAAGCTTAGTGGAGAAAGAAACACTGAAAATGTATCGTTACAGCCTGCAACACCTACAGGTTGAACAAGAGCAAAACGACAGTGTCGGAGTAGATTGTAAGGGCTTCTGAGTTTTTTTCCCTGTCTCAGGTACAAAGGGACAAGTTTTTGGCTCAGCGGCCCAGGGTAACAGGGAGAGAATACTTTGAGGTCTTGGCGCAGAAAATTATAGTTTAACCCGAGATTTGGGAATAAGTGCTTGAGTTTATTGGGGCTTTTGTGCGCAGACTCTTAGTCTTCTTTCTCTGGGTCTCAAAGGGGGGATATATTGGAGTATAAAAGTTGCAATTTGCTATTTGCTAGAGAATGAAATCTTAAGAATGTAGAAGACAATGGTGTGTTAATGAGAGGTAGCTAAGAGATGTAGATTAGAACATGATTAAGTCAATGGGTAGAAACAATAGTGGCGGATGTACTTGTGATACGCAACTATAGACCGATTGGATATGTTAATGCAACTAAACTAGGAGATTGCTATAAAAAATGCTATGTCCAAGGATCGGTGGGCAATCAGCGATTAGCTCAATGACTGTCTCAGCTTTGATTTGCAAATTAATGTTTAATACTTTTTGGAGAATCTTCTGCATCTCCTGGTCATTTTTGGGGCACGAGAAACCACGACAGAGGTAGAAACATGAACAAAATATCTCCTAATAAAAAAAGAATGTCAGGAGGTATAATGTATACATTTCTCTGACATTAAATGTGCCTTTGAAAATTTGAAACCTTTGACGGAAAATATTGTTGAATTCAAAGGTTTCGTGCTACCAATTAATCAATTTTAGTTTTAATTTTAAGTTGGATAGATATGGTATGAAGAACCATTTTAAACACTTAATTGATGGTGATAATGCATATCCAAATTGAGGGACGATTAGTAATATTTTTGTCAGTTTGTAATCACTCTTTATTAAAACCAGGAACAAAGAATAGAAACACTGTTTATGTTTGTTTGTTATTCCAGATGTGAACGTTCAACACAGAACCAATCTCCGAAATCAGACCATGAACCTGAACTTACCCAAGCCACGTTTAATTTCTGACATCTACACTGAGCCAACGATTACAGTGATACAAGGTGAACATGCAAATATAACAGGAGAAACTAATACGACTATTCGCAAAGTTGAGTACCATGAATTATTCAAACGAAGCAACAGAGATTTTGATCAGTCAACGATCAGCGTTATCTATGGAGCTGCCGGAACTGGGAAAACCACCCTGATTCAGAAGTTAATCTATGACTGGTCGATGGGAAAGATATATGAAGAGTTCAGTTTTGTTCTTCATTTCAATATTCAGAAATTAAATGAAATAAAATGTCCCATAACTTTTAGTAGATTGATAGTTGACATATATCCTTACTTGGAAAATTATCTTGATAATCTGTGGAATGAACCCAAAAGGTTACTGTTAATATTTGATGATCTGGACCAATTCGTTCGATTATCCACTCTCTCTGATACTGGTAGAATTAGCGATCCACGATACAGATGTATTGACACAGAGTCTGAACATGTCATATGCGATATCCTACGCTGCCTTCTACTGGGTGAATTTCTGAGAGGTTGCTCAGTGCTGATCACAACCCGAGTTTTGAAATTGGAGTTTCTCCATCACGTAGCCGCAGATTTGACTTTCCAAGTAAAAGGATTCACTTTTGAGAAAGCAAAAGAATATTTTCGCCGTTATCTCCACAATGGACAGAACTCAAATGAAATTGTGGACTTCATTGAGCAGAATGACATATTATGGAATATGTGTAGTGACCCTCTGTTTTGCATCACCCTGGCCATGTCACTGGAGTCTTTCCAGGCACAAGGAAAAGGACAGACATCAATCCCCATCGTAAGCCATACCCAGGTGTTGTCTGACTACGTCGCAAATCTGCTCAGAAAATGTGGTTACGATGATAACACAAATCGGAAGTGTTTAATTGCAATTGGCGAACTGGCAGAGAAGGGAATTAGACAAAACACATTTTCGTTTGAAGACAATGCATTAAGAGATCTGGGTTCTTGTCCTCCCATGCTTATCTCTACGTTTATATACGATGGTCTAAACAAACAGAGTGATGGTGTTATTTATAAATTCAGGCACTCCATTTTACGAGACTTCCTTGCTGCACTTACCAATGTCCTAAATGCTCCACTATCTCAACTGAAAAGGACACTGGATGAACGATCTACAGACATTACAGGGAGATTCAGTATATTTTCAATTTTTCTTGTCGGCCTGTGTTCTCGGAAATCAATTGATCGCCTAGAGAGGGAACTGCAGACATTCCCTACTGAAGTTACTTCCTGTATCTCCGAATGGCTCACACAAAGTGTCAGTAGACGCTTGAAGGACATGGATACGAAGCATACTCAAAGAATGTTTCTATGCATACTGTACTGCTTACTTGAATTTGGAGACAATGAAATAATGAAGGAAGTGCTGAATCCCATTACAACCATTAAATTAAATCACCTTCGTCTCAAATCTCCCGACTGCATTGTTTTATCCAGAACATTAATTTCCCTTGAAATTATTGAAGAACTAGACCTCAGTTCGTGCTTTGCAGAACCAGTGGCAATTTGGAAACTGGACAAAGTGCTGCCCAGTTGTGTAATTCTCAGGTAATGTATCAAATACTTCAAATATAAAAAATATACACATATCATCATAAAGTGGCCATGCTGTTGAGAGTAGGAATCACACTGGAGCGAAATAAACAAACATATTTTCGTCATTGATTTAGGTTCATAGGATGGTCTAATTTGATAAGTTCTCGGAAGTTTTAGATTACCATTGAAGTACTTTTCCCTTAAATATTATTTGTGCATGGTCCAAGAAAGCACCCTCTCAATTGTATTTTAAAGAGGCTGGCAATGTATTAGCGATTGTCTCAAATACGTTTCTTGTTAAAGGGCAAACATTTTGTCCTGCAACGGTTTACTACGCGGAGTAGCAGAATACCAAGGATGAAGATCCGTTTGATTAATACATGCTACTTGAAGTATGGCGCCGTTTATTTGTAGTGTGAGTTAGTTCTTGACAGAGAACGTGCTTGACAGAGAACGTTCTTCTCTTCTGGAAATGGGAAGTCAGCCACTAAATAGTTGTCTAAAGTCGATGCCATCATTTGCTGAGATTCAGTTACATGTTTACCTGAATGAATTGCAGTCATTCATGTGTGTGCGTGTGTATAAATAATTTAAAACTTTATATTTGTGTCTATCATTTAGATGTTGGTACCCTGCCTAAGTCCTTCATGGACAGTGGAGTGAATTTCAAGTTCAGCAATTAGACTCAAAGGGAACATTGACTTAAAAGCAATATTGATTTTGTATTACCTTTGCTACATCATGTGGGAAATAAGCAGAATGACTTAATGGAATAGAGTTCTGAGTTTTCTGTATCTGGATCAATTAATTATTCCTGTTTATATTGAATGCTCAGATTGAACCAGAATAAGCTTCAAGATTCCGGAGTGAAGCGCCTCTTCGATGTTCTCAAAAACAGTAAAGTAAAAACACTGGCGTAAGTAATTGTTTATGATGTCAGACGTCAAGAGGAAGAGCTGGCCTTCAGTTGTGTTTCTCTTTAGCCCATCAGCTCTTATAAAAGAGTCCAACTGATTCATCAGCACACAAACAATTGCAGAAGCTATTATGAGCAATGATGGGGTGGTAAATTGGATTTGTAAGTATGCAGATGATACTAAGTTAGGTGATGTTGTGGATAATGAAGTAGGTTTTCAAAGTTTGCAGAGAGATTTAAGCCAGTTAGAAGAGTGGGCTGAATGATGGCAGATGGAGATTAATGCTGATAAGTGTGCGGTGCTATATTTTGGTAGTAATAATCCAAATAGCACATACATGATTAATCGTAGAGCATTGAAGAATGCAGTAGAACAGCTTGATTTAGGAATAATGGTACATACTTCCCTGAACGTGCAATCTCATGTGGATAGGGTGGTGTGGAAAGCTTTTGGTTTGGGATGTAATGTTAAAATAGTACAAGGCATTGGTAAGGCCGAATTTGGAGTATTGTGTACAGTTCCGGTCACCGAATTATAGGAAAGAAGTCAACAAAATAGAGAGAGTTCAGAAAAGATTTACTGGAATGTTACCTGGGTTTCAGCACCTAAATTACACAGGAAGGTTGAACAAGTTAGGTCTTTATTCTTTGGAGCGTAGAAGGTCGAAGGGGGACTTGATAGATGTATTTAAAATTATGAGTGGGATAGATAGAGTTGACGAGGATAAGCTTTTACCATTGAGAGCAGGGAAGATTCAAACAACATAAGGGAGAATTTATTTACTCAGAGAGTTGTAGCTGTGTGGAAAGAGCTTCAAGTAGAAGTGTTAGAGGCAGTTTCAGTATTGTAATTTAAAGTAAAATTGGAATGGACGGTTATGGGCTGAGTGCGGGTCAGTGGGACTAGTTGAGAGTTAGCGTTTGGCACGGACTAAAAAGGCTGAGATAGCCTGTTTGCGTGCTCTAATTGTTATATGGTTATATTATATGACAATCAAGCTGCTGAAAATCAAATGGCCAGACGTCACCTATGCAGGGAAAGATATTGGTAGAGACCATGCATGAAGATTAAGTGTGCTGACAGACGATTGACAGGAAATAATGGAGACAGCAGCATGACATAGCTGAAATATTACAGCTGGACTTATGCATCTATAAAGCGCAGATCGTTCTAATTAAAAGAGAAAGTTGTTCAAAGTTGGGAGACTGTTTAAAACTGGATGGCAGGAGTAAACATAGAAGTAATAAATGAAATGGGGCAGATGACGCCAGTGGAGTTGAGGGGATGGTTAAGGTAGACGCAGATTGTAAACTGCAGCGTAGACACAAGAGTCTGAAAAATAGTGTAAGTAATCTGAGAAAAATGTGATCAATCTATCGCGTTAAGGGATGGACGATGTGCGGATAAAACTCAACAGAAGTGATTGTAGTTATTGCCTTCCTTCTCTGCTTTCACCGAGGATCTATTTTTTTCTCAGCCCGAAATACCAAACTTTTCTTTCCATAGTTAGGTGTTCCCGGCTTTGAGGAGATCATCCCAAGTATGCTAGTTGTTCCTGTGTTTGTCCATATTTAGACAACAATGAAGCTGATTAAAAGTAGATTTTAAGACTTCATATTTATATGAGAGACCCTAGTTGAAGACATTCTGATGTCACATGTATTTACATATGTATAACGAAACTCTGTGTGTGTGTGTGTGTGTGTGTGTGTGTGTGTGTGTGTTCACTATTTAATCCTCGACTTCTCGTTTGCTTTCAATACAGGCTGAAATCTAACCATCTTACAGACAATTGTCTGGAGAGTGTCTTCTCTGCTCTGACTAAAAACCCTTCGCTGATGCACCTGAACCTGAGTAATTCCAGTGAGGATGGGAAACAGACCAATCAATTTACTGATGAAAAACTGAAATATCATTATGCGAGATCCACTCAGCAGAAGGAAATAAAGTGAGTTCAGCTTTGTTAGATATATTCAATCGCCAAAGCAAAAACATTACGACATTGATTTCGGTTAAAAAGAAAGATGTTAATTATTTTAAACAATGATTAAAATAAAATCATTCTTCGGACTTGGTATAACAATATAATAGTTTTTGAAATACATATTGCTTATATATATATCTAAAAAACATCACTAGCTATTGCCTTTTGATGTCTAATTAGGATTATTTTTCAACAGATGGCTACGCATTAAAAATATTGGACAAGACTTCACACGGTCCAGCAGAGAATCAAACTGTTTAACCCTGATAACAGACTGAACGTCTATAAAACTTTACATTTAATATGAAACAGTATTTGAGGATATGGACCGTTCAGTTCATCGCAGCCTGGAGATATGGAAGAGAATCTGATGTGGACCGTTTAGTTCATTTCAGCTTGGTTATAAAGCCAGGATCTTTGACACAGTAGAGAACTGAAAACTTAAAAGAAGTTCTCAACTAGTTGGTGCAAACACGAGGAAATCTGCAGATGCTGGAAATTCAAACAACACATACAAAATGCTGGTGGAATACAGCAGGCCAGGCAGCATCTATAAGGAGAGGCACTGTCGACGTTTCGGGCTGAGACCCTTCGTCAGGACTGCCGAAGCATTTTGTATGTGTTGTTCCCAGCTAGTTTGCAGTTTTGCTTTTTGAATTAATAACACAGCGGCGTTGGTAGAATGGTGGATTTCGCACATCATTTTAGCAACTAATAATTTAGTGAGGCTTGTATAAATAGTGAAACGTGTACGAAGGTAGCCGAGCTCTGCAAAGTTTCTAACATCTTTCGCCTTGCTTTACCCATTTTATAGTAATATGTATTTTCTAATCTGGTATCAGGGCCTCAGACTGAGGTATTGCCCAGTGTTTGGATAATTTAAACGCTGGCCCCAGCAACCCGAGTTTCATGATCAGAGGCAAGGATTGCGTTAGCTTCACTCGCACTCTCGCAATGTTCATCTCTCTGTCCGGCGATTGTCTTTTCTGCGAATTTTGCGGCATTTTTGTCCTATAAAGAGGATCAACTGTGATGATTATCATCAGTCGACGGGCTGCTACATGGAGACGATCTTCGGAATAAATATAGTTCGCAATGTTGTCCTTTGCATCATGTGTGCGGCTTTTTCCATTATTTTAGATAGATAGATAGATAGATACTTTATTCATCCCCATGGGGAAATTCAACATTTTTTCCAATGTCCCATACACTTGTTGTAGCAAAACTAATTACATACAATACTTAACTCAGTAAAAAAAATATGATATGCATCTAAATCACTATCTCAAAAAGCATTAATAATAGCTTTTAAAAAGTTCTTAAGTCCTGGCGGTTGAATTGTAAAGCCTAATGGCATTGGGGAGTATTGACCTCTTCATCCTGTCTGAGGAGCATTGCATCGATAGTAACCTGTCGCTGAAACTGCTTCTCTGTCTCTGGATGGTGCTATGTAGAGGATGTTCAGAGTTTTCCATAATTCCATATGTGTGTTTATTTCTTAATATCCTTCTTCGGTTTCTTATTTTGTGACTGTCAGTAAACAACTCATAAGGTGGATAATTTATACATCATTCGATAATAGATGTATTTGAATTTTATGTCTTGAATCTTGATGTCAACCCTTGTATCAAAGGAATGTGCAGGAAATAATTAACAATCCGGAGAAAATCTGCAGGTGCTGGGAATCCAATCAACTGACACAAAATTCTGGAGGAACTCAACAGCCCAGGCTGCAAGTATGGAAAAGAGGAAGCGCTAATCATTTGTGACCGAGACTCTTCAGCAGGAATGCAGAAAAAAAAAAGATGAGGAGTTATGGTTAAAAGGTGCAGGGAGGGGAGGAAGGAACACACTTTGAAAGGTTAACCTGGGAGGGTAGATGGTTATAGTAAAGAGCTGACAAGCTGATTGGTGAATAAGATTGACATACCGGGCTGCATAAGGGGAAATCTAATAGGAAAGGACAGACGGCCATGGAAGAAATAAAAAGGGAAGGATCACCAGCACAAGAGGGAGGTGATGGGTAGACAAGGAAGTAAAGTGAGATAGAGAGAAGGGAAAAGGGGGTGGGGTGTACTCATTAATGGATTCCAGAAATTGATGTGTATGACGTCAGGTTTGAGGCTACCCAGACAGAATATAAGATTTTACTTCTACATCCATCGATCCATCCATTCCTCCCCGCTTACCTCCCTCCCAGCACTTATCCTAACAGACAGATATTGCTTTAATGTTTTTTGTCACATTGCCAGAAGATCGTCTGATTAGAACTGTACAAACATTGGATAGAATCACCGATCTCCAGCTGCACAACGCTACGTTAAACCACCATTAGCGAGTGGCATCGACAATTAAAGATGTCGTAGAAGGCATTAGTGATCGCTCTTAAGTGAGGGGCACATGAGGGAATTAAAACTTAAGGTATAGATAACGTCTTTAGGCGTGCTATATTAAGGCAGACATACGACATATTGAAGACTGCTTAAATTTTCCAATGAGCAATGTAGCTGTTATTATTAATTGTTAGAATTATTTTTAAAAATAAATTGTTAATGTGACAATTATGATCCTTGTTTTGAAGCTGAAACTTCAAGCGAAAATCTGTTGTGCTTTGTTGTGTTTACATGTTTGCAGGTCGGAGGTGGTAAGGCAGATGATGAGAAAGGTACATATTACTGGCGGTAGTGTAGCAATTGCCGTCTGCTCCTTCCATAAGACTATAATATATCGGAGCAGCAGTAGGGCATTGGGCCCATCGAGTCTGGTCCACCATTCAATCACGGGCTGATCCAATTCTTCCAGTCATCCCCTCTCCGCTGTCTTCTCCCAACACCGTTTGATGCTCTGGCTAATCAAGAACCTATCAATCTCTGATTTAAATGCACCCAAAGATTTGGACTCCCCAACCACTCATGGCAACAAATTCCACAGTTTACCAGCCTCTGACTAAAGTAATTTATCCGCATCTCTTTTCAAAACGGACGTCCTTCAATCCTAAATTGGTGCCCTCATGTCCAGGACACACCTACCATGGGAAATAACTTTGCTATATATATATATATATATATATATGATCTGTTCAGGCCTTTTAACATTCGGAATGCTTCTTTGAGATGCCCTTCAATCTTTTGTACTTCAGGGAATGCAGCCGAAGGTTGCCAGATGTTTCCCATACGGAAACCCTTTCATTCAGGAAACATTTTCTTGAATCTTCTCAGAACCCCCTCCAATATCAGTATATCCTTTCTAAAATAAGGAGCCCAAAACCTCATACAATTCTCCAAGTGTGCTCTCACGAGTGCCTTATACAGCCTCGACATCACATTCCTGCTCTAATATTCTGTACCTCTAGAAATGAATACCAACATTGCATTCGCCTTTTTCACGACTAACTCACCTGGAGGTTGACATTTATGGTATCCTGCCCAAGAACTCCTAAGTCTCTTTGCATCTCTGCATTTTGAATTCTCTCCCCATCTAAATAGTATTCTGCCGGTTTATTTCTTCCACCAAAGTGAAAGATCATACATTGTATTTAATTTGCTACCTACTTGCTCATTCCCCTAAACTATCTCGGTATCTCTGCAGACTCTCTGTTTCCTCAACACTACCCGTTCCTCCACTTGTCTATGTATCATCGTAAAATTTACTGACAAATGCATTAATTCCATAATCTTCATCATCGACATATCTTGCGAAAAGCAGCTGTCCCAAAACCGACCCTCGTGGAACTCCACTGGTAACCGGCAGAATAGTTTCCCTTTATTCCCACCGTCCGTTTTCTGCCGATCAGCCAATGCTCCACGCATGCTAGTAACTTCCTTGCAATTCCATGCGCTCTTATATTGCTGAGCAGCCTCACGTACCTCACCTTGTCGAACACCTTCTGAATATCCAAGCACACCACATGTACTGCATCTCCTTAGTCTACCCTGTTTGTAATTTCCTGGATATTCTGAAGTAGGTTAGTCAGGCAGGGTTTTACTTGCAGGAAACCATGCTGGCTTTGGCTTGTCTTGACATGATCCTCCAGATACTTCGTTATCTCATCGCTAAAATCGATTCCAACAACCTCCCAACCAATAATGGCAGTAGAATAGGTCTATAGCTTCCATTCTACTGCCTCCCACCCTTCGTAAATAGCGGAATAACATTTGCAATTTTCCCATCTTCCGGAACAATGCCAGAACCTATCAATTCTAGAAAGATGATTGGTAATGCCTCCGCAATCTCTCCATCTAAATCCTTTGCAACCGGTGGGGGTATTCCATCAGGTCAAGAAAATGTATCCATCCTCAGAGGATTAACCTTCCTGAGTACCCTCTCAGTCACAATTTTCACTTCCCTGAAACTCTTGAATGCCCGGTATACTGAAGGTGTGAAGGCTGATGCAAAATATGCATTCAGGTCCTACACCATCTCTGCATCCATAATTACGATATCTCAAGCGTTATTTTTATTGGTCCTATATCTACTTTCAACACTATTTTGCCCTTTACATACTTAAAAAGTGCGTTTAGTATCTTCTGTGATATTAGTCGCCAGCTTCCTTTCATAATTCCGCTCGTCCTGTCTAATGACCTTCTTAGTTTCCTTCCGCACGTGTTTAAACGCGTCCCAATCCTCTATCATCCCACTTGCTTTTGCTTCCTTGTATGCCCTCTCTTTTGCTTATACTTTAGCTCCGACTTCACTTGTCCGCCACGGTGGGGTTATTTTTCCCATTCGAAAATTTCTTATTTCGAATATATCTGTCTTGCACTTCTCTCATTTTTTGCAAAACCTCCAGCCATTGCTGCTCTGCTGTCCTTTCTGCTACGATCCCTGTCTTGTCAATTTTGATGAGTTCCCCTCTCATGCCATTGTAATTTTATTTTAAAAATTCCATTGTAATACTGACACAATGGAATTTATTTTCTCCTTCTCAAACTTCAAAGTGCACTGATTCATATTGTAATCACTGGTCCCGGAGGGTTCCTTTAACAAGTTCTCTTATCACTTTTGGAGCATTGCACAACACCCAATCAAGCACAGCAACTCCACTAGTGGGCTCAAAGCAAGTTGTTCTAAATAGCGATTCCTTAGACTTTCAACAGATTCTTTCTATTCAGGTCTACTACTGGCCTGGTTTCCACAATCCTCGTTCATGTTATATTCCTAAGCGATTATCATGATATTGCAATTCTGACACGCCTTTTCTATCTCCTGATGTAATTTGTAAACCACATCCCGGCTACTCTTTGGAGGCCTGTAAACAAATGCTATTAGGTTCCTTTCACCCTTGGTATTTCTTAACTCACCCCGTAAAGACTCTACATCTTCCGATTTTATGTCATCCCTTTCTAATGATTTAAAATTATTTCTTATACACAGAGCCAGCCAAACACTCTGTCAACTAACCTGTCTTTTCAATGCACAGTATATCATTGAAAGTTCAGATCCCAACGACAGCTATCATTTAGCCAAGTTTCAGAAATGGCCACAATGTCACACTTGGCAACCTGTATTTGAATTTAAGATCGTCCATTTTATTTCTTATGCTGCGTGCATTCAAATATAACACTTTCAGGCTGGTACTTGCTGCTTTCTGTATTAATTGCACCACGCCTCTGCTGCACTGTTACTCATCCCACTGACTGTAATTATGCCTTATCGCCTGCCTGCCCGTTTCATCATTTCAGTTGCGCACTATCTTTGATTTATTTCTTATTTCCCCTTCATCAGCTCTATCACTCCGCTTCCCATCACGCTTCCAAATTCGTTTAAACCCACTCTAACAGCTCTATAAAACCTGTCTACTAGGATATCCGATACCTTTTGGTTCAGGTGCAACCCCTCCATTTTGTACAGGTCGTCCCTCCCCCAGAGGCGGCCCCAATGATCCAGGAAACAAAGCCCCAGCCCCTACACAAGGCTTTCTGCCAAGCATTAATATGCCCGATCATGCTATTCTTGCCCTCGTTCGCACGTGGTCCGGGCAGTTACCCTGAAATTATTACCTTTGATGTCCTGCTTTAGAGCTCCCTACCCAACTCCCTAAATTCCTTCGTCAGGTCCACCTCGCTTTTCTACCTATATGATTGGTACCAACGAGTACCAGGACATCTGTCCGTTTACGCTTTCCCTTCAGAGTAGTCTGCATCCGATCCGAGACGTCCCGTACCCTGGCATCTGGGAGGCAACCACCATGTGGCTATCTCTACAGGCTGAAAGACCTTCTGCCTGTTTCCCTCACGAATGAATCCTCTGTAACTCCCGCGTTGTTCAACTTTTTCTCTCCCTTCTGCACCACGGAACCAGGCTCAGGGCCAGGGAACAGATCTCCGTGGACTTCCTCTATCAGATCACACCCCCCCCCCCACAACAACAGCATCCAAAACGAAATAACGATTACTGAGGGGAATGGCCACAATTGTGCTCCGTAGTATCTTTCCTTCCCTTCCCTGACAGTCAACCATTTATCTAACTCCTGGCGCATCAGGGTGTCTAACTCCATATAGCTCCTATCTATCTCGTGCTCACTGTCCCTAATAAGCTGTTTGTCATCCAGCCGAAGCTCCAGATCTCCTACACGGTCTCTCAGAAGGGGCTTCTCTGTGCAACTGGCGCAGGTGTGGCCATCTGGAAGACTGGAAGATTTCCACATCTGACAACCAGAGCAAAGTACTGGCCCTGCAGACATACTCTCTATTCCTTAACAAATACAAGGGATAAACAAACTCCACTAAGCCATTTTCCTTGCCAAAGCCCGAATGGGCCAAAGCCTCACCACTCCGTTGATGACTGTCTGCGCCAGGAAGTGTCTTCCTTTTATGACGAAACCTTCCCTGCACCCGAACACACGATTAATTCTCTGGTACCCACAAATGACTTCCCTCTTAAACTTCGCTGCCGTTACTGTGCCCCGCCTCCTCTCTCGCAGCTCTGCAACTCACGATTGGTACGCCGTTCCTCTGGTGCTGCAGGTGTTGCGCTGATGATAATTGGGCAGATATTTCTTCAAACAACCCTTATTGTAGTCCACGTCAGGGTGTGGATGCTATCACGGCTGGCTGTTACTTGTATATTAACACAACAGAGAGCACATCGAATGCATAATTGACATCTGCCTGCAGTAGTATGCAAACCGTAGAGAGGAACTCGGTAAGCAGAATGGTCGACCCTAATTATTTGATGTTCCAGTTTGTGAGAAGCAGTGTAACACAAGAGCATTACGTCAAAGCATCAGAATGAGTTTGTCATGAAGCACTGACAACTCCGGTTTGCCTTTGCTGAATTTGTAGTCCTGGCCTTCATGTGAATTCTGAATCTCACTGGCTGAAGGGCCATGTCCAATGTGTCCGAGATGAGCCATGTCTTAGTGAAACAGAGAACGTGGCAACCCCTCACTTCCTACTGTTACGACGATCTTGTCCTTAGATCATCTGTCTTATTCTGTAGTGACTGTACATTGGCCAACAAAATGACACAGAATGCTAATCTCATACAGCGTTGCTTTAATCTGACTTGTACGTCGCCTCGGCGCCCTCTCTCCCGAAGCTGGGCGACCTTTTAAAGGTGCTGTAGTTGCATTTCTGAAAGCCAAGTTCACCGAGCTATTCGTAAAGTCGCTAGTGCGTTTCGGTTCAAATGTATATTATTTAAACTGAAATGGGTTAAATCAATTGCTTTTCTATTGTTTGCACAATAATTTCTTTTTTATGCATGTTGGGTTATTTATTGCCTTTTCAATGAGTTCTACATGGCTCTTTATGTTGTGGCTGCCTGTCAGGAGATGAATCTCAGGTTTGTTCAGAATATACTTTAACAATAATGGTATTGGAAATTTAAGATCTTGGAAAGTGTTGTCGTTTCTTGCCAGCGCCGTGTTTCCCCCGCCGATCAAGTTGGAGAGTTTTCAGCTCGGCTTGCTGATTGCTCTCTAAATCGAAGTGAAGCATAGAACTTCCGGAGAAGTATGTGTGTGTTTTCAACCATCAACAATTCTACGTTTCAACGTATTGTAGTTATTGAAGTAATTCTTAATGTGTTGTACAAAGGAGCTCGCAGTACGTGATGAGTGAGTTGCCATAGCTGCTATTTCTCACTCAATCTGTTTTCTTTCTGTCGTAGCATTAAAACCAAAACACGCCGGAAATGCACTTTTCTGATTGTTACTGTCAGAAAACAAGCACAGAAGATTGATGGCAAACATTCGGTCATTCAGTATCAGCAGCTTCCGCTCTGTGATATACTTGTTACGTAGACAGTGAGGCATAAACAGAACCTCACATTTTTATTATTTCTGACTTTGCACTATATATATACACACACATACTGACTACAATAGATTTACAGATTATTGCTTTATTATGATGTATTCCATTGTAGCGTTACTGCTAAGTTAACACATTAGACGACAAATGGTCGTGTGTTACGTACTGTAAATATTTCGAACCGAGCCAACAGCAATAGATTGCACATGGTCTCTGGATTTGATGTTAAAACCCTAAATCTTTATTAGTATCTGCTTATAAAATAGAAACTCAACCAAGATAGACTAAGGTCAGCAGTGTTCTGTGTGTAAATGTAACTATTGAGCTTGCGGGGAGCAAGGATGAGAGGCTTGCGATGGTAAAGTAGGAAAGTACAGTAATCCACGAAATAAATGATGGGAGAGAGGTATTTGTTATTCAAGGTGAAACGTAGAAAACAGAAAGGTGAGTACAAAATATTCCACAGGTTCCACGCTGGGAAAAGGAGATAACAGTCGCAGTAGGTCTTGCCCGACGTATCATTCCACATACGAATTAACACCAAAAGTGACCTCTCACAGGAATATCGTCTTCCAATTGTTACCACACAACATACCCAGGTAAGGGTTACAAAAGTAGTCCCACAAGGTACCCAAAATTACACACCTATGGATTATCGGAAGTGAGAGTCACAAATTCGTTGTGCATTGTGTGCCGATTTTTTCAAAGGCCACCCTTGTGGGCAAAGGAGAGTGCCAAGACTCAGCTGCGACAAGCTGAAGCTACCGGCTTCCCCAGTCTCTCCTCTCTCTCTCTCACTCTCTCTCCTCTCTCTCTCTCTCTCTCTCTCTCTCTCTCTCTCTCTCTCTCCTCTCTCTCTCTCTCTCTCTCTCTCTCTCTCTCTCTCTCTCTCTCTCGCTCTCGTCTTCGACTGAAGGTCGCTTTCAGTATATGAGTTTAAGTTCGTAGCAGCCCCCGTCTGACGTCATAGTCTTGCCTCACTCAGGCGCTTAAAGCGACAGTCCAGAGTTACAAAATCTGTGGGTTCGTTACAGGTGATATTAAACCGGTTTCTGATTCTAACAGGAAACAATAGTGGATTAGCTGTTGCTTGCATCGTGGATTCTGGGAGGTTGATGCTCTTGCTGGAGCAAGTGGAGGGAGGGGTTGGAGGGTTGGGGGTGGCAGGCGAAAGAAGCTTTTGGGTTCTAAAGCTTTCTGCCATTCACTCTTTGTTTTTTATGTCTTGTGTGTGTCTGCGAATACTCAGAATTTGAATTTGTATACAGGATACACAGACAGAAAATTAACACCAGTTAGGGGTAACTTAGTAACATGGATCGATGTCGCTTTGCAGTGACATCAAACAAGTTTCAATTAAATATTCATTTTAAATTTTTTGGTTTTCTTAAACTGTATCGTTGCAAATTATTTCGCTGATCATCTGAGCAATTTAGAACAGTGGGTTCGAAATGACATATGCCCTATTTTTTTCTCAAGAATTTTAAACAAATCATTTTGCTTTCTGAGACACGGGTTATGGTTTTCACTGGTAGCGCGTATAAAAATCGTATATTAAGAACACATTAACTGGAACTTGAAATTCGAGAGGAACATTAAATGGACGTTTTATTGCGTATATATCAAGATTCAAAGTGAACAACCATCAAAAAAGAGGATATGAGAGCTTGTAAGCGGTGCCACATACTCTGACGTGAACAGAGAAAGGTTATGACGTTCACCAGAATAACATAGATCGCTTAAAAAAGCAAATGTCTGCAGTCCCTTCTGCGTTAGTCCGTGTATCTTTGAATGGTTCACGGGAAGTGTCCAAAAATGCCTGATGAACATGGACGGGAACTATACACAAAACATGATTTTGCACACACTGTACAGCTTGCTTGAAGTTGGAGACCATATAATGATCAGGGACGTACTGGTACCCATTACAACATTTAAATTTAGTCAACTCTTCCTCACATCTCCCGACTGCAGAGTATTATCCAGAACTTTAATCTATTCTGAGGTGATTGAAGAGCTGAATTTCAGCTCATGCCTGTTGTAGCCAGAGGAAATTCATAAACGGGAACTGGTGTTACACAGATGTGCAATTTTGAGGTAGATTATCAAACATATATAAATGGTCTAATTTGATGAAACTCAAAAAGTTTTAGATTAACGTTGAAAGTATATTTACCCTTAAAATTCGTACACGTGAATGATTAAAAAAACAACTTTATAATATGTCCTTTTTCATTGCCATTCGCATCATCATGGTGATTAGCGCAACCGTGTTATATGTTATATGTTCATAGGAAGTCATTCCTGCCTGTGGCCATCAAACTTTGTAACTCCTCCCTCGGTGTGTCAGACATCCTGAGCCAATAGGCTGGTCCTGGACTTATTTCCACTTGGCATAATATACTTATTATTATTTAATTACGTATGGTTTTAAATTGCTCTATTTCTGCACTATACTTGGTTGGTGCGACTGTAATGAAACCCAATTTCCATCGGGATCAATAAAGTATCTCTGTCTGTCTGTCTGGCTGTCTGTCTGTTCAGGCTCAAATGCTTTACCATGGACCTGATTATTATGCACTGTAGCACAATAGCAAGGAATGAGGTCCATTTGATTATTTTATGAAGCGCCTGATGACGCCAGTTGGGCTGAAGAGAGGTTGAAGACGGAAGGAGCTTTCATAGTTGAGGTGGAGTCACAGATGCTGTAAAATACTGCATCTGATCAGAGAAGAACGTGATGTCGTAAACGATAGGTAGGGATGATGGGCAGATGCAACCGCATATAACTGGACAAGCGAGTTGCTATCTTCCTTCTCCTCTCCCGGTCCTGATTTGGTACCTCTGTCCAAAATATCGAACTTTGCTTTCCTTGTTAAATACATCTGGGCTGGCAGAGGGATCCTCAGAACTTTGCTGATTGCTCCTCCATTTATGTGTATTTAGCCAGAAAATGAATCTGATAAACTATGGATATGAAGTGTAGCAGAACTAGTGAAATTCCAGTCAGGAAGGGAAATATGCCAATTAATTCACTTATGAAATTTTGCGAAAGCTTGTGGATGAATGCCCACAATAGTCAGTAAATAGTTGCGTTTAACTTTGTTTTATGTGCAATAAGTCAACATATTTGGGAAGAAAACTATATTAAAAAAAAACGACTTTTTTCATTTCAAATAAGATGTTAATCAGTTTGAAATATATCAAAATAAAATTATTCTTGAGACTATATATCATTATTTATTTGTTATTGAACAATATATTGAATATTTATAGCTAACAACAACCAGTAGCTACTATTTTTTGACTTCTATCTATCTTTTTTTTAGCAGATGGCTACGCAATGATCATATTGGACGTGATATCGCAAGGTCTGCCACTGCATTAAACCTTTTAACCTTAGTATCAGTATAAAGATCAATTATACATTACATCTATTTACATGAATACAGTGCACTCTATGGTACACCCGATGAAATTCCATGTGAACGACTCAGTTTATTGAGGGTAATGTCATGGTGTTAAACCTCAGAGAACTCTTGGTATATGTATTCCAGCAAGTGATACTTAAATGAGCTTCCTGAATTAATAAAACGTGTCCACGATAGCGGAGCAAAATACTCAAAATGCTGGAGGAATTCGACAGGGCAGGCAGCATCTGTGGAAAAGTGTACAGTTGATGTTTCCAGCTGAGTTTTTTCAGTGTGACGAGACGAAATTTCCAACATCTGCAGATTTTTTCTTGTTTATCTGTAACATTGAACGCCGTTTCCTACTGCATTCTCCTATGGGTGCGGGGGTAGGGGGAGAAACACAAGTTGATAGGTGAAATCGGAAGAGGAGGAATATAATTTAGAGCTGGGATGTTGATTGGTGAAAGAGATGCAGGGCTAGAGAATGGGAGTTAGACTGAGGAGCGAAAAAGGCCATTGAAGAAAGCATATGGGGGAAAAGGACCGGAGGTAGGCAAAGGGCAGACAAGAAGATAAGGTGTAGAAAAGGTGATGGGGAATGCAGAAATATAGGGAGGGGGTATTACCGGAAGTTCGGAAAATCGTTGTTCATGCCATTAGTTTGGAGGTTAGCCAGACAACATACAAGGTGTAAACACAAAGTACACTGCAGATGTTGTGGTCAAATCAACACGTACAAACAAGCTGGATGAACTCAGCAGGTCCGGCAGCATCCGTTGAAAGAAGCGGTCGACGTCCCGGGCAGAGAACTTTCGTCAGGACTATTATCCCTCCAACCCGAGTGCGACCTCATCACGACAGTGAGGGAGGCCATGTATTCACATATCGGAATGCGAATGGGAAGTGGAATTGCAATATGTTGTTACTAGGAGATCTCGCTTTTCCTGGCGGGCCCAAAATTGGTGTTCGGTGAAGCAGACGCCCAATCTACATTGGGTCTCATAGATATACAGCAGGCAACACCGGAAGAAAATGAAAGATTATATGACCCCAGCAGACTCACATGTAAAGTGCCGTCTGAACCGAAAGGACTGATTGTGGCCCAATGGTAGTGAGAGAGGGGATATACGGGCTGCTGTGGCACTTCTTCCGTTTGCGAGTATAAGTGCCAGAAGGTATTGCAGTGCGGAAGGACGAATGGACAAGGGAGTCACGTGGGGCGCGATACCTGAGGAGAGCGGGAATTGGGATAGGGGGAGAGAAAGATGTGATTTGTAGTAAGGTCCCGTTGGAGATGATCGAAGTTGCTGAGTACAATGTGCTGAGCGCGGAGACACGTGGGGTGGCAGGTGAAGACATGAGGAACCATATCCCTGGCTGGACGCAGGAGGATGGGGTGAAAACAAATATGCGACAAGTGCAAGAGATGCGGTCGATTGCAGCGTTTATGATGAAGGAAGAGAAGCTCCCTTCTTGTTTTTACAAGTAACAGGCTGGAAGGAGGTCTAGTCCACGTAGGCGTGAGAGTCCTTTGGTTTGCAACAGACTTCAGTAGATAAGCTGTCTCCAGAGACAGAGACCGAGACATCGAGAATGGTGATGGACGTGTCCGAAATAGACAAAGTAAATTTAAGGGCTGTGTATCAATTGGAGTTAAAGTGGATGAAGTTGCCGATTTCCGGTACAGGAGGAAGCATCAATGCAGACGTCGATATAGCGTAGGAAAAAGGTCACCAGTGTAGATCCACGTAGCCGACAAACAGGCAGGCATAGCTGGGACCCATGCGACTGCCCATGGCTGCAGCTTTATTTTGATGGAAATGCGAGGAGTCAAAAGATAAATTATTTATTCCTAGGCCCAGGAGAGTACCGGTCGCGGGAAACTGGTTGGGTTTGCTGTCCAGAAAGAAACGGAGTGCTTTGAGGCCTTCCTTGTTGGGGCTGAGGTGTATAGGGACAGTACAAAAAAAAAATATGATGGGGAAGAGGGAACCTGAAATCATTGAAAGAACCAGAGCGTGTGTAGTGTCACGGATATAAGTAGAATAGGACTGAACGAGGCGAGATAAAGCAGAGTTCAGTGGGGCAGAAACAAGCTGAAACAATAGGTTTATCTGGATAAGCAGGTTTATGGATTTTGGATAGGAGATAGAAGCAGGACGTGCGGAGTGCGGGAACTATGAGGTTTATAGACAATAGACAATAGACAATAGGTGCAGAAGTAGAGCATTCGTCCCTTCGAGCCGGCACCGCCATTTTGAGATCATGGCTGATCAATTCCTATCAATACCCAGTCCCTGACGTCCCCATATCCCTTGATTCCCCTATCCATAAGATACCTATCTAGCTCCTTCTTGAAAGCATCCAAAGAATTGGCCTCCACTACCTTCCGAGGCAGTGCATTCCAGACCCCCACAACTCTCTGGGAGAAGAAGTTTTTCATCACATGTAACACTGCCACCCAGCTTACTATCATCAGCATATTTGCTGATGTTGTTTTCAATGCCTTCATCTAAATCGTTAAGGTAAATGGTGAACAGTTGTGCTCCCAATACCGAGCCCTGTGGCACACCACTAGTCACCACCTGCCATTCCGAGAAACACGCATTCACCGCTACCCTTTGCTTTCTATCTGCCAACCAGTTTTCTATCCATGTCAATGCCTTCCCCCCGATGCCCTGAGCTTTGATTTTACCCACCAATCTTCTAAGTGGGACCTTATCAAATGCCTTCTGAAAATCGAGGTACACTACATCCATTAGATCTCTCCCGTCTAACTTCCTGGTTACATCCTCGAAATACTCCAACAGATGAGTCAAGCATGATTTACCCTTGGTAAATCCATGCTGGCTCGGCCCAATCCTATCACTGCTGTCTAGATATGTCACTATTGCATCCTTAATAATGGACTCTAGCATCTTCCCCACCACCGATGTCAGGCTGACAGGTCGATTGTTCTCTGTTTTCTCCCTCCCTCCTTTCTTAAAAAGTGGGATAAAATTAGCCATTCTCCAATCCTCAGGGACTGATCCTGAATCTAAGGAACATTGGAAAATGATTACCAATGCATCCGCAATTTCCAGGGCCACCTCCTTTAGTACCCTAGGGTACAGACCATCTGGACCTGGGGATTTATCAGCCTTCAGTCCCATCAGTCTTCTCATCACCGTTTCCTTCCAAATATCCAAATAAGCGACAGGTTACTATCGATGCAATGCTCCTCAGACAGGATGAAGAGGTCAATACTCCCCAATGCCATTAGGCTTTACAATTCTACCACCAGGACTTAAGAACTTTTTAAAGCTATTATTAATGCTTTTTGAGATGGTGATTTAGATGCATATCACATTTTTTTTACTGAGTTAAGTATTGTATGTAATTAGTTTTGCTACAACAAGTGTATGGGGCATTGGAAAAAAGTTGAATTTCCTCATGGGGATGAATAAAGTATCTATCTATTGTTATGAAACCTGTAACTGGTTTCACTTACCAGCAAAGATAGATATGTCAGTTGAAGTCCAATGGTACTATTTTCAAAAGTTTTATTAATAAAGGGGCACAAAAATTAAGGTTAATACAAACATTCAGATAACATGCGTCAATACTCAATCTAAAACGCAGGTACATTAATAATCACTCAGAAATAAGCTCTTTCGTTGTCTAGGGTATAATACTGAGTCCAATTGGAAATATAAAGAGTCACTCTGAAGTCTGCAGGCTTTTGGTTTCACGTGTTGGAGAGAGAGAGATTATAAAACGGAAAAACTTGCCCAAAAACATCCGTGGAATCAGGGGAGCGATCTTCCCCGTTGTTAGTTAAAAGCGATCTTCCGTTGGTTCCAGCCACAAACCCCGCATTCGGAATTTAACGCACGTGGCTTCGTTCAAAATGGCTTCCCGTTCCCACGGGAAGCGGTATCGTGCTTCTTGGTGTTTCTTCTTGGTGCGTCTGAGGGTCGTCCTCTTTCAGACCCTTCTTTATACTGCCTCACGGGATCTCAGGTGTCAATCAGGTTGCAGGTGATGCAATCTCTCTCAACCAGCCCAC